>NW_026016945.1:0-60332 GCF_020379485.1 Brassica napus | reverse complement strand
CAAAAATAAAGCTTCCTACATTGCGATTCATCTGGTTTTTTGATTGAATGACGGAAGGAAGTGTCATATTCCCAAACAGGAAAACTGGGATCCCTCCTGATTTGATTTGAAAGTGGGATAGCTTTCTTTCATCATAACCGTATGAGATTTCTCCACTTAATAGTGATTCTCACAACTTTTATGTATCAAATCAAGCTTCTTACATCGCGATTCTTCCTGTTTGATTAGGAATGACAAAGAAGTTGTCATATTCCCAAACAGGAAAACTGGGATCACCTTGATTTGATGTGAAAGTGGGATAGCTTCTCAATCTAACTCCTATGAGATTTATTCACTTCCTAATGATTTCTCCACGAATTGATGTATCAAAATCAAGCTTTTGTACATGGCGATTCATCCTGGTTTGATTAGAAGACAAAGAAGTTGTCATATTCCAAACAGGAAAACTGGGATCACCTTGATTTGAAGTGGATAGCTTTTCATCCTAATCCTATGAGATTTTCTCCACTTCCTAGTGATTCTCCACTACTTATGTATCCAAAATTCAAGCTTCTTACATCGCGATTCTCCTGGTTTGATTTAGATGACAAAGAAGTGTCATATTCCCAAAAACAGGAAAACTGGGATCACCTGATTTGAAAGTGGGATAGTTTTTCATCCTAACTCTATGAGATTTATTCCACTTCTAATGATTCTCCACTACTTTATGTATCAAAATCAAGCTTCTTACATCGCGATCTTCCTGGTTTGATTAGAATGACAAAGAAGCTGTCATATTCCCAAACAGGAAAACTGGGATCACCTGATTTGAAAGTGGGATAGCTTCTTAATCCTAACTCCTATGAGATTATTCCATTCTGGTGATTCTCCACTACTTTATGAATCAAAAAACAAGCTTCTTACATCGCGATTCATCCTGGTTTGATTAGAATGACAAAGAAGCTGTCATATTCCCAAACAGGAAAACTGGGATCACCTGATTTGAAAGTGGGATAGCTTCTTCATCCTAACTCCTATGAGATTTTTTCCACTTCCTGGTGATTCTCCACTACTTTATGTATCAAAATCAAGCTTCTTACATCGCGATTCATCCTGGTTTGATTAGAATGACAAAGAAGCTGTCATATTCCCAAACAGGGAAAAACTGGGATCACCTGATTTGAAAGTGGGATAGCTTCTTCATCCTAACTCCTATGAGATTTATTCCACTTCCTAGTGATTCTCCATACTTTATGTATCCAAAATCAAGCTTCTTACATCGCGATTCTTCCTGGTTTGATTAGATGACAAAGAAGTTGTCATATTCCCAAACAGGAAAAACTGGGATCACCTGATTTGAAAGTGGGATAGCTTCTTCATCCTAACTCCTATGAGATTTATTCACTTCCTAATGATTCTCCACTACTATGTATCAAAATCAAGCTTCTTACATCGCGATTCTTCCTGGTTGATTAGAATGACAAAGAAGTTGTCATATTCCCAAACAGGAAAACTGGGATCACCTGATTTGAAAGTGGGATAGCTTCTTCATCCTAACTCCTATGAGATTTATTCCACTTCCTAATGATTTTCCACTACTTATGTATCAAAATCAAGCTTCTTACATCGCGATTCTCTGGTTTGATTAGAATGACAAAGAAGTTGTCATATTCCCAAACAGGAAAACTGGGATCACCTGATTTGAAAGTGGGATAGCTTCTTCATCCTAACTCCTATGAGATTTATTCACTTCCTGGTGATTCTCCACTACTTTATGTATCAAAATCAAGCTTCTTACATCGCGATTCATCCTGGTTTGATTAGAATGACAAAGAAGTGTCATATTCCAAACAGGAAAACTGGGATCACCTGATTTGAAAGTGGGATAGCTTCTTCATCCTAACTCCTATGAGATTTATTCCACTTCCTAATGATTCTCCACTACTTTATGTATCAAAATCAAGCTTTTACATCGCGATTCTTCCTGTTTTGATTAGAATGACAAAGAAGTTGTCATATTCCCAAACAGGAAAACTGGGATCACCTGATTTGATTTGAAAAGTGGGGATAGCTTCTTCATCCTAACTCCTATGAGATTTATTCCACTTCCTAATGATTCTCCACTACTTTATGTATCAAAATCAAGCTTCTTACATCGCGATTCTTCCTGGTTGATTAGAATGACAAAGAAGAAGTGTCATATTCCCAAACAGAAAAACTGGGATCACCTGATTTGAAAGTGGATAGCTTCTTCATCCTAACTCCTATGAGATTTATTCAACTTCTTGGTGATTCTCCACTACTTTATGTATAAAAATCAAGCTTCTTACATCGCGATTTCCTGGTTTGATTAGAATGACAAGAAGTTGTCATATTCCCAAACAGGAAAAACTGGGATCACCTGATTTGAAAGTGGGATAGCTTCTTCATCCTAACTCCTATGAGATTTATTCCACTTCCTAATGATTCTCCACTACTTTATGTATCAAAATCAAGCTTCTTACATCGCGATTCTTCCTGGTTTGATTAGAATGACAAAGAAGTTGTCATATTCCCAAACAGGAAAACTGGGATCACCTGATTTGAAAGTGGGATAGCTTCTTCATCCTAACTCCTATGAGATTTTTTCACTTCCTAATGATTCTCCACTACTTTATGTATCAAAATCAAGCTTCTTACATCGCGATTCTTCCTGGTTTGATTAGAATGACAAAGAAGTTGTCATATTCCCAAACAGGAAAACTGGGATCACCTGATTTGAAAGTGGGATAGCTTCTTCATCCTAACTCCTATGAGATTTATTCCACTTCCTGGTGATTCTCCACTACTTTATGTATCAAAATCAAGCTTTTTACATCGCGATTCTTCCTGGTTTGATTAGAATGACAAAGAAGTTGTCATATTCCCAAACAGGAAAACTGGGATCACCTGATTTGAAAGTGGGATAGCTTCTTCATCCTAACTCCTATGAGATTTATTCCACTTCCTAATGATTCTCCACTACTTTATGTATCAAAATCAAGCTTCTTACATCGCGATTCATCCTGGTTTGATTAGAATGACAAAGAAGTGTCATATTCCCAAACAGGAAAACTGGGATCACCTGATTTGAAAGTGGGATAGCTTCTTCATCCTAACTCCTATGAGATTTATTCAACTTCCTGGTGATTCTCCAGTAATTTATGTATCAAAATCAAGCTTCTTACATCGCGATTCATCCTGGTTGATTAGAATGACAAAGAAGTTGTCATATTCCCAAACAGGAAAACTGGGATCACCTGATTTGAAAGTGGGATAGCTTCTTCATCCTAACTCCTATGAGATTTATTCACTTCCTAATGATTCTCCACTACTTTATGTATCAAAATCAAGCTTCTTACATCGCGATTCATCCTGGTTTGATTAGAATGACAAAGAAGTTGTCATATTCCCAAACAGGAAAACTGGGATCACCTGATTTGAAAGTGGGATAGCTTCTTCATCCTAACTCCTATGAGATTTATTCCACTTCCTAATGATTCTCCACTACTTTATGTATCAAAATCAAGCTTCTTACATCGCGATTCTCCTGGTTTGATTAGAATGACAAAGAAGTTGTCATATTCCCAAACAGGAAAACTGGGATCACCTGATTTGAAAGTGGGATAGCTTCTTCATCCTAACTCCTATGAGATTTATAACTTCTTGTGATTCTCCACTACTTTATGTATCAAAATCAAGCTTCTTACATCGCGATTCATCCTGGTTTGATTAGAATGAAAAAGAAGTTGTCATATTCCCAAACAGGAAAACTGGGATCACCTGATTTGAAAGTGGGATAGCTTCTTCATCCTAACTCCTATGAGATTTATTCCACTTCCTAATGATTCTCCACTACTTTATGTATCAAAATCAAGCTTCTTACATCGCGATTCATCCTGGTTTGATTAGAATGACAAAGAAGTTGTCATATTCCCAAACAGGAAAACTGGGATCACCTGATTTGAAGTGGGATAGCTTCTTCATCCTAACTCCTATGAGATTTATTCCACTTCCTAATGATTCTCCACTACTTATGTATCAAAATCAAGCTTCTACATCGCGATTCTTCCTGTTTGATTAGGATGACAAAGAAGTTGTCATATTCCCAAACAGGAAAACTGGGATCACCTGATTTGAAAGTGGGATAGCTTCTCATCCTAACTCCTATGAGATTTATTCCACTTCCTAATGATTCTCCACTACTTTATGTATCAAAATCAAGCTTCTTACATCGCGATTCATCCTGGTTTGATTAGAATGACAAAGAAGTTGTCATATTCCCAAACAGGAAAACTGGGATCACCTGATTTGAAAGTGGGATAGCTTCTTCATCCTAACTCCTATGAGATTTATAACACTTCTGGTGATTATCCACTATTTTATGTATCAAAATCAAGCTTCTTACATCGCGATTCATCCTGGTTTGATTAGAATGACAAAGAAGTTGTCATATTCCCAAACAGGAAAACTGGAATCACCTGATTTGAAAGTGGGATAGCTTCTTCATCCTAACTCCTATGAGATTTATTCCACTTCCTAATGATTCTCCACTACTTATGTTCAAAATCAAGCTTCTTACATCGCGATTCATCCTGGTTTGATTAGAATGACAAAGAAGTTGTCATATTCCAAACAGGAAAACTGGGATCACCTGATTTGAAAGTGTGATAGCTTCTTATCCTAATTCCTATGAGATTTATTCCACTTCCTAATGATTCTCCACTACTTTATGTATCAAAATCAAGCTTCTTACATCGCGATTCTTCCTGGTTTGATTAGAATGACAAAGAAGTTGTCATATTCCCAAACAGGAAAACTGGGATCACCTGATTTGAAAGTGGGATAGCTTTCTTCATCCTAACTCCTATGAGATTTTTTCCAGTCCTAATGATTCTCCACTACTTTATGTATCAAAATCAAGCTTCTTACATCGCGATTCTTCCTGGTTTGATTAGAATGACAAAGAAGTTGTCATATTCCCAAACAGGAAAACTGGGATCACCTGATTTGAAAGTGGATAGCTTCTTCATCCTAACTCCTATGAGATTTATCCACTTCTTGGTGATTCTCCACTACTTTATGTATCAAAATAAAGCTTCTTACATCGCGATCATTCCTGGTTTGATTTGATGACAAAGACTGTCATATTCCCAATTCCTGGTTGATTAGAATGACAAAAAGTTGTCATATTCCCAAACAGGAAAACTGGGATCACCTGATTGAAAGTGGGATAGCTTCTTCATCCTAATTCCTATGAGATTTATTCCACTTCCTAATGATTCTCCACTACTTTATGTATCAAAATCAGCTTCTTACATCGCGATTCTTCCTGGTTTGATTAGAATGACAAAAGAAGTTGTCATATTCCCAAACAGGAAAACTGGGATCACCTGATTTGAAAGTGGGATAGCTTCTTCATCCTAACTCCTATGAGATTTATTCCACTTCCTATTGATTCTCCACTATTTATGTATCAAAATCAAGCTTCTTACATCGCGATTCTTCCTGGTTTGATTAGAATGACAAAGAAGTTGTCATATTCCCAAACAGGAAAAACTGGGATCACCTGATTTGAAAGTGGGATAGCTTCTTCATCCTAACTCCTATGAATTTAAAAGATTTATTCCAATCTAATGATTTCTCCACTAGTTTTATGTATAAAAATCAAAGCTTTTTACATGGCGATCTTCCTGTTTTGATCCGATGAGGTTTTTTCCACTAATAGTGACTCACTACTTTATGTATCAAAATCAAGCTTTTACATCGCGATTCATCCTGGTTTGATTAGAATGACAAAGAAGTTGTCATATTCCCAAACAGGAAAACTGGGATCACCTGATTGGAAAGGGGATAGCTTCTTCATCCTAACTCCTATGAGATTTATTCCACTTCCTAATGATTCTCCACTACTTTATGTATCAAAATCAAGCTTCTTACATCGCGATTCATCCTGGTTTGATTAGAATGACAAAGAAGTTGTCATATTCCCAAAACAGGAAAACTGGGATCACCTGATTTGAAAGTGGTGATAGCTTTTCATCCTAATTCCTATGAGATTTATTCACTTCCTATGATTCTCCACTACTTTATGTATCAAAATCAAGCTTCTTACATCGCGATTTCTTCCTGGTTTGATTAGAATGACAAAGAAGTTGTCATATTCCCAAACAGGAAAACTGGGATCACCTGATTTGAAAGTGGGATAGCTTCTTCATCCTAACTCCTATGAGATTTATTCCACTTCCTAATGATTCTCCACTACTTTATGTATCAAAATCAAGCTTCTTACATCGCGATTTCTTCTGTTTGATTAGGATGGCAAAAGAAGTTGTCATTCCCAAACAGGAAAACTGGGATCACCTGATTTGAAAGTGGGATAGCTTCTTCATCCTAACTCCTATGAGATTTTTCCACTTCCTAATGATTCTCCACTACTTTATGTATCAAAATCAAGCTTCTTACATCGCGATTCTTCCTGGTTGATTAGATGATAAAGAAAGAAGTTGTCATATTCCCAAACAGGAAAACTGGGATCACCTGATTTGAAAGTGGGATAGCTTCTTCATCCTAACTCCTATGAGATTTAATCCACTTCTTGGTGATTATCCACTACTTTATGTATCAAAATCAAGCTTCTTACATCGCGATTCTTCCTGGTTTGATTAGAATGACAAAGAAGTTGTCATATTCCCAAACAGAAAAAACTGGGATCACCTGATTTGAAAGTGGGATAGCTTCTTCATCCTAACTCCTATGAGATTTATTCCACTTCCTAATGATTCTCCACTACTTTATGTATCAAAATCAAGCTTCTTACATCGCGATTCATCCTGGTTTGATTAGAATGACAAAGAAGTTGTCATATTCCCAAACAGGAAAACTGGGATCACCTGATTTGAAAGTGTGATAGCTTCTTCATCCTAATCCTATGAGATTTATTCCACTTCCTAATGATTCTCCACTACTTATGTATCAAAATCAAGCTTCTTACATCGCGATTTTCCTGGTTTGATTAGAATGACAAAGAAGTTGTCATATTCCCAAACAGGAAAACTGGGATCACCTGATTTGAAAGTGGGATAGCTTCTTCATCCTAACTCCCTGTGAGATTTTTTCTTCCTAATGATTCTCCACTACTTTATGTATCAAAATCAAGCTTCTTACATCGCGATTCTCCTGGTTTGATTAGAATGACAAAGAAGTTGTCATATTCCCAAACAGGAAAACTGGGATCACCTGATTTGAAAGTGGGATAGCTTCTTCATCCTAACTCCTATGAGATTTATAAACTTCTTGGTGATTATCCACTACTTTATGTATCAAAATCAAGCTTCTTACATCGCGATTCATCCTGGTTTGATTGAATGACAAAGAAGTTGTCATATTCCCAAACAGGGAAAACTGGGATCACCTGATTTGAAAGTGGGATAGCTTCTTCATCCTAACTCCTATGAGATTTATTCCACTTCCTAATGATTCTCCACTACTTTATGTATCAAAATCAAGCTTCTTACATCGCGATTCATCCTGGTTTTGATTAGAATGACAAAGAAGTTGTCATATTCCCAAACAGGAAAACTGGGATCACCTGATTTGAAAGTGTGATAGCTTCTTCATCCTAATTCCTATGAGATTTATTCCACTTCCTAATGATTCTCCACTACTTTATGTATCAAAATCAAGCTTCTTACATCGCGATTCTTCCTGGTTGATTAGTGACAAAGAAGTTGTCATATTCCCAAACAGGAAAACTGGGATCACCTGATTTGAAAGTGGGATAGCTTCTTCATCCTAACTCCTATGAGATTTATTCCACTTCCTAATGATTCTCCACTACTTTATGTATCAAAATCAAGCTTCTTACATCGCGATTCTTCCTGGTTTGATTAGAATGCAAAGAAGTGTCATATTCCCAAACAGGAAAACTGGGATCACCTGATTTGAAAGTGGGATAGCTTCTTCATCCTAACTCCTATGAGATTTTTTCCACTTCCTAATGATTCTCCACTACTTTATGTATCAAAATCAAGCTTCTTACATCGCGATTCTTCCTGGTTTGATTAGAATGACAAAGAAGTTGTCATATTCCCAAACAGGAAAACTGGGATCACCTGATTTGAAAGTGGGATAGCTTCTTCATCCTAACTCCTATGAGATTTATCCACTTCTTGGTGATTCTCCACTACTTTATGTATCAAAATCAAGCTTCTTACATCGCGATTCATCCTGGTTTGATTAGAATGACAAAGAAGTTGTCATATTCCCAAACAGGAAAACTGGGATCACCTGATTTGAAAGTGGGATAGCTTCTTCATCCTAACTCCTATGAGATTTATTCACTTCCTAATGATTCTCCACTACTTTATGTATCAAAATCAAGCTTCTTACATCGCGATTCATCCTGGTTTGATTAGAATGACAAAGAAGTTGTCATATTCCCAAACAGGAAAACTGGGATCACCTGATTTGAAAGGTGATAGCTCTTCATCCTAATCCTATGAGATTTATTCCACTTCCTAATGATTCTCCACTACTTTATGTATCAAAATCAAGCTTCTTACATCGCGATTCTTCTGGTTTGATTAGAATGACAAAGAAGTTGTATATTCCCAAACAGGAAAACTGGGATCACCTGATTTGAAAGTGGGATAGCTTCTTCATCCTAACTCCTATGAGATTTATTCCACTTCCTAATGATTCTCCACTACTTTATGTATCAAAATCAAGCTTCTTACATCGCGATTCTTCCTGGTTTGATTAGAATGACAAAGAAGTTGTCATATTCCCAAACAGGAAAACTGGGATCACCTGATTTGAAAGTGGGATAGCTTCTTCATCCTAACTCCTATGAGATTTATTAATCTTGGTGATTCTCCACACTTTATGTATCAAAATCAAGCTTCTTACATCGCGATTCATCCTGGTTTGATTAGAATGACAAAGAAGTTGTCATATTCCCAAACAGGAAAACTGGAATCACCTGATTTGAAAGTGGGATAGCTTCTTCATCCTAACTCCTATGAGATTTATTCCACTTCCTAATGATTCTCCACTACTTTATGTATCAAAATCAAGCTTCTTACATCGCGATTCATCCTGGTTTGATTAGAATGACAAAGAAGTTGTCATATTCCCAAAACAGGAAAACTGGGATCACCTGATTTGAAAGTGGGATAGCTTCTTCATCCTAACTCCTATGAGATTTATTCCACTTCCTAATGATTCTCCACTACTTTATGTATCAAAATCAAGCTTCTTACATCGCGATTCTTCCTGGTTTGATTAGAATGACAAAGAAGTTGTCATATTCCCAAACAGGAAAACTGGGATCACCTGATTTGAAAGGGATAGCTTCTTCATCCTAACTCCTATGAGATTTATTCCACTTCCTAATGATTCTCCACTACTTTATGTATCAAAATCAAGCTTCTTACATCGCGATTCATCCTGGTTTGATTAGAATGACAAAGAAGTTGTCATATTCCCAAACAGGAAAACTGGGATCACCTGATTTGAAAGTGGATAGCTTCTTCATCCTAATCCTATGAGATTTATTCCACTTCCTAATGATTCTCCACTACTTTATGTATCAAAATCAAGCTTCTTACATCGCGATTCTTCCTGGTTTGATTAGAATGACAAAGAAGTTGTCATATTCCCAAACAGGAAAACTGGGATCACCTGATTTGAAAGTGGGATAGCTTCTTCATCCTAACTCCTATGAGATTTATTCCACTTCCTAATGATTCTCCACTACTTTATGTATCAAAATCAAGCTTCTTACATCGCGATTCTTCCTGGTTTGATTAGAATGACAAAGAAGTTGTCATATTCCCAAACAGGAAAACTGGGATCACCTGATTTGAAAGTGGGATAGCTTCTTCATCCTAACTCCTATGAGATTTATTCCACTTCCTAGTGATTCTCCACTACTTTATGTATCAAAATCAAGCTTCTTACATCGCGATTCTTCCTGGTTTGATTAGAATGACAAAGAAGTTGTCATATTCCAAAACAGGAAAAACTGGGATCACCTGATTTGAAAGTGGGATAGCTTCTTCATCCTAACTCCTATGAGATTTTTTCCACTTCCTAATGATTCTCCACTACTTTATGTATCAAAATCAAGCTTCTTACATCGCGATTCTTCCTGGTTTGATTAGAATGACAAAGAAGTTGTCATATTCCCAAACAGGAAAACTGGGATCACTGATTTGAAAGTGGGATAGCTTCTTCATCCTAACTCCTATGAGATTTATTCCACTTCTTGGTGATTCTCCACTACTTTATGTATCAAAATCAAGCTTCTTACATCGCGATTCTTCCTGGTTTGATTAGAATGACAAAGAAGTTGTCATATTCCCAAACAGGAAAACTGGGATCACCTGATTTGAAAGTGGGATAGCTTCTTCATCCTAACTCCTATGAGATTTATTCCACTTCCTAATGATTCTCCACTACTTTATGTATCAAAATCAAGCTTCTTACATCGCGATTCATCCTGGTTTGATTAGAATGACAAAGAAGTTGTCATATTCCCAAACAGGAAAACTGGGATCACCTGATTTGAAAGTGGGATAGCTTCTTCATCCTAACTCCTATGAGATTTATTCCACTTCCTAATGATTCTCCACTACTTTATGTATCAAAATCAAGCTTCTTACATCGCGATTCTTCCTGGTTTGATTAGAATGACAAAGAAGTTGTCATATTCCCAAACAGGAAAACTGGGATCACCTGATTTGAAAGTGGGATAGCTTCTTCATCCTAACTCCTATGAGATTTATTCCACTTCCTAATGATTCTCCACTACTTTATGTATCAAAATCAAGCTTCTTACATCGCGATTCTTCCTGTTTGATTAGAATGACAAAGAAGTTGTCATATCCCAAACAGGAAAACTGGGATCACCTGATTTGAAAGTGGGATAGCTTCTTCATCCTAACTCCTATGAGATTTTTTCCACTTCCTAATGATTCTCCACTACTTTATGTATCAAAATCAAGCTTCTTACATCGCGATTCTTCCTGGTTTGATTAGAATGACAAAGAAGTTGTCATATTCCCAAACAAGGAAAACTGGGATCACCTGATTTGAAAGTGGGATAGCTTCTTCATCCTAACTCCTATGAGATTTATTCCACTTCCTGGTGATTCTCCACTACTTTATGTATCAAAATAAAAGCTTCACATCGCGATTCATCCTGGTTTGATTTAGAATGACAAAGAAGTTGTCATATCCCAAACAGGAAAAACTGGGATCACCTGATTTGAAAGTGGGATAGCTTCTTCATCCTAACTCCTATGAGATTTATTCCACTTCCTATGATTCTCCACTACTTTATGTATCAAAATCAAGCTTCTTACATCGCGATTCATCCTGGTTTGATTAGAATGACAAAGAAGTTGTCATATTCCCAAACAGGAAAACTGGGATCACCTGATTGAAAGTGTGATAGCTTCTTCATCCTAACTCCTATGAGATTTATTCCACTTCCTAATGATTCTCCACTACTTTATGTATCAAAATCAAGCTTCTTACATCGCGATTCTTCCTGTTTGATTAGAATGACAAAGAAGTTGTCATATTCCCAAACAGGAAAACTGGGATCACCTGATTTGAAAGTGGGATAGCTTCTTCATCCTAAACTCCTATGAGATTTTTTCCACTTCCTAATGATTCTCCACTACTTTATGTATCAAAATCAAGCTTCTTACACCGCGATTCTTCCTGGTTTGATTAGAATGATAAAGAAGTTGTCATATTCCCAAACAGGAAAAACTGGGATCACCTGATTTGAAAGTGGGATAGCTTCTTCATCCTAACTCCTATGAGATTTATAAACTTCTTGCTGGTTCTCCACTACTTTATGTATCAAAATCAAGCTTCTTACATCGCGATTCATCCTGGTTTGATTAGAATGACAAAGAAGTTGTCATATTCCCAAACAGGAAAACTGGGATCACCTGATTTGAAAGTGGGATAGCTTCTTCATCCTAACTCCTATGAGATTTATTCCACTTCCTAGTGATCTCCACTACTTTATGTATCAAAATCAAGCTTCTTACATCGCGATTCATCCTGGTTTGATTAGAATGACAAAAGAAGTTGTCATATTCCCAAACAGGAAAAATGGGATCACCTGATTTGAAAGTGTGATAGCTTCTTCATCCTAACTCCTATGAGATTTATTCCACTTCCTAATGATTCTCCACTACTTTATGTATCAAAATCAAGCTTCTTACATCGCGATTCTTCCTGGTTTGATTAGAATGACAAAGAAGTTGTCATATTCCCAAACAGGAAAACTGGGATCACCTGATTTGAAAGTGGGATAGCTTCTTCATCCTAACTCCTATGAGATTTATTCCACTTCCTAATGATTCTCCACTACTTATGTATCAAAATCAAGCTTCTTACATCGCGATTCTTCCTGGTTTGATTAGAATGACAAAGAAGTGTTCATATTTCCCAAACAGGAAAACTGGGATCACCTGATTTGAAAGTGTGGATAGCTTCTTCATCCTAACTCCTATGAGATTTATTCCACTTCCTAATGATTCTCCACTACTTTATGTATCAAAATCAAGCTTCTTACATCGCGATTCTTCCTGGTTTGATTAGAATGACAAAGAAGTTGTCATATTCCAAACAGGAAAAACTGGGATCACCTGATTTGAAAGTGGGATAGCTTCTTCATCCTAACTCCTATGAGATTTATTCCACTTCCTAATGATTCTCCACTACTTTATGTATCAAAATCAAGCTTCTTACATCGCGATTTCCTGTTTGATTAGAATGACAAAAAAGTTGTCATATTCCCAAACAGGAAAACTGGGATCACCTGATTTGAAAGTGTGATAGCTTCTTCATCCTAACTCCTATGAGATTTATTCCACTTCCTAATGATTCTCCACTACTTTATGTATCAAAATCAAGCTTCTTACATCGCGATTCTTCCTGGTTTGATTAGAATGACAAAGAAGTTGTCATATTCCCAAACAGGAAAACTGGGATCACCTGATTTGAAAGTGGGATAGCTTCTTCATCCTAACTCCTATGAGATTTATTCCTTCCTAATGATTCTCCACTACTTTATGTATCAAAATCAAGCTTCTTACATGGCGATTCTTCCTGTTTTGATTAGAATGACAAAGAAGTTGTCATATTCCAACAGGAAAACTGGGATCACCTGATTTGAAAGTGGGATAGCTTCTTCATCCTAACTCCTATGAGATTTTTCCACTTCCTAGTGATTCTCCACTACTATGTATCAAATCAAGCTTCTTACATCGCGATTCATCCTGGTTTGATTAGAATGACAAAGAAGTTGTCATATTCCCAAACAGGAAAACTGGGATCACCTGATTTGAAAGTGGGATAGCTTCTTCATCCTAATTCCTATGAGATTTATTCCACTTCCTAATGATTCTCCACTACTTTATGTATCAAAATCAAGCTTCTTACATCGCGATTCTTCCTGGTTGATTAGAATGACAAAGAAGTTTTCATATTCCCAAACAGGAAACTGGGATCACCTGATTTGAAAGTGGGATAGCTTCTTCATCCTAACTCCTATGAGATTTATTCCACTTCCTAATGATTCTCCACTACTTTATGTATCAAAATCAAGCTTCTTACATCGCGATTTCCTGTTTGATTAGAATGACAAAGAAGTTGTCATATTCCCAAACAGGAAAACTGGGATCACCTGATTTGAAAGTGGGATAGCTTCTTCATCCTAACTCCTATGAGATTTTTTCACTTCCTAATGATTCTCCACTACTTTATGTATCAAAATCAAGCTTTTTACATGGCGATTCTTCCTGTTTTGATTAGAATGACAAAGAGGTTTTCATATTCCCAAACAAGGAAAATGGGATCACCTGATTGAAAGTGGGGATAGCTTCTTCATCCTAACTCCTATGAGATTTTTTCCACTTAATTGATTCTCCACTACTTTATGTATCAAAATCAAGCTTCTTACATCGCGATTCTTCAGGTTTGATTAGAATGACAAAGAAGTTGTCCTATTCCCAAACAGGAAAACTGAGATCACCTGATTTGAAAGTCGGATCGCTTCTTCATCCTAACTCCTATGAGATTATTCCACTTCCTAATGATTTTCCACTACTTATGTGTCAAAATCAAGCTTTTTACATGGCGATTCTTCCTGTTTTGATTAGAATGACAAAGAAGTTGTCATATTCCCAAACAGGAAAACTGGGATCACCTGATTTGAAAGTGGGATAGCTTCTTCATCCTAACTCCTATGAGATTTTTCCACTTCCTAGTGATTCACCACAATTATGTATCAAAATCAAGCTTTTACATCGCGATTTTCTTGGTTTGATTAGAATGACAAAGAAGTTGTCATATTCCCAAACAGGGAAAACTGGGATCACCTGATTTGAAAGTGTGATAGCTTCTCATCCTAATTCCTAAGAGATTTATTCCACTTCCTAATGATTCTCCACTATTTTATGTATCAAAATCTGTTGACTTGAAGAAAGAAATGGAGCCAAAGGAGAAGTATGGAAGAGTTTGGGTCTGGTGCAAAGATAGGGACAAGATCTTAGAGATTGTCTATCCAAGGCTTCATTAGGGTTTAGAGAAGTCAAGAAGGGTCATGAAGGCTGTGCAAAGATAGGGTTTAAGTCCAGGAGAGAGACTTAGACACCATTTGGAGAGAATTGGGTGATGGTGCAAAGATAGGGCGTCCCGGGGGTTCAGACGGTACGGCACCGTACGGACCGTACAAACTTAGGGCGACCCCTCATGTCTGGATCAAGCATTTGTGAAGATTGGAGAGGGTGTGCAAAAATAGGTCGAGGTACGGACAGGAGGTCCGTACCAGAGTTCCCGGTTCGACCAGATTTGAAGTTGTGCAAGTTTAGGGACTTCTTCCTTATCCGAAGTGAAGTCACATGATTTAGGAGCAAGTGGAAACGTGGGAGAGCTGGTGACAGGCTGTCTTGGACTGGCCAAAAAGGTAAAGCACCATTTGGACCAAACACACATCGATCCATCTTGTCCATTTATTTCAAACCAAGCAATCTGGTCCATCCAAAGCTTCTTTCCTCCAAATCTGATTCAGCCAATGAGAGACCATTATTCAAATCACATTGACCAGCTCAAGAACTCATCCTAGGCGTCCATTCTTCAAGATATTAATCGCCATTAGATTAAGGGTTTATGAAATGAGAAGTTGTAAGCTTATAAAAGCATGTCTTTGAACAATTTTGTAACCTAAGAGAGTTAGGGGGATTTCCCCTTCTCCTTCATAATAATAAAAGTGTGTTCTTGATCAGATTCCCTTAATCTACCCCTTTCTTAGTCTCTAATCTCTTAAATCTCTCAAAGTCTCTTTGTTTCTGATCTAAGTTCATACTAGTTTCATCAGATTCTTTCTTCACCATTTCAAGACTCTATTTTTCCCTAAGAGGCTTTTTCTTCACACACACACAGCCTAGACTCTTAAAATCTCACATGGTATCAGAGCCAGGTTCATTAGAACTTGGTTCCAGCTTCCGCTAAGCCAGGCTTCTCCCATGTCATTCCAAACCAAGAAGAAGCTTCATGTTCAGCCAGCTTTAAAACCTCTTTAAGAAGAAGGTGGCTCATACATGGCGTCCAGTAGCTGTCTCTGGTTGTTTCTCCACGTTCTCATGTCCACCTTGAAGAAAGAAGGCTTGGAAGCAAAGGTTATGAAGCGGTCTAGCTAGCCTCTTCAACAAACCAGATCCAGGCGAGTCTCATGGTGATTCTCATGAAGAAAGGTGGTCCTCTTTGACATGGTGGGTTCAAGAGGAAGTTCCATGGAAGAAGGAGATGTTGGGGTAGACACCAACAGCTCAGATCTTGCCATGTACTAAGGAGTTTCAAGGAACTAACACTAGTCCTTGGCTGTAAGGAAATCTCTTTCTCTTGTATAAAGCTTGAGTATTTGAACTGAAAATTATATTAAACTGATTGTGATGTGGTGTTGTGATTGAAAACCTGAGGATGTCTTTAAAGATTGCTAGACATGAAATGTTTAGAATCTGTTCCAGGATACTTAAAGAGTCTTGTTTGATGTTGAGAAATGAAAATGCTTGCCCGGTTCATAATGAATGTATGTTAGGGAGTTAGAAGTTTGTCTAAACCTGATAGCTTTCATGAAGTGAAACTGATTAAGGTGTTGCATTATCTGATGTTGTTTGATGATAGTATTGCTAACTCCGGTTCATAGTGATGCTTGTTGCGATTGATTGAATCTGCTTGCATACATGGATTGAAACCGAATTGAAAGTTGTTGCATACTGTTCTTGTTGCTGCCCTTATATTGATGCATTAGATTCATGTCTAAGTTGCAGATTAAGGAGTTTTAAAAATTGCCCTAAGTAGCTTGTTTGAATCTGTTATGATCATGCTTGTGCCTTAGAGAGTTTGCTTGCATAGAACTTTGAAATGACATGTGTTTAATCTTTTGCAATGCTTGTGATATTGGGAATCAACCTTAATGATTAATCAAGGATTGATCCCAATACTATTGTATCTTATCTTTGCTGGAGTTGAGTGATGTTTTAGGTTCACAAGATGTGTTCTTTGCTCACCATCCATCCGAGTATAAGAGGAAGACTTGTTGCCCATTGTGTGTGCAATGGAGAGTGGTTACTAGTGTGATTATGGCGCCATGGTGTGAAGTCTCCACTGAAGCTCACTTCAATCTTCAACCTAGATTAGGCCAAGCTTGAGGAGGGGAGTTTGAGTGAGCTTCCTAGGCGATCCAAGAAGTTCCATTGCAGCACCTGAAGAAGGAGCCATAAGGCTGTGCGAGTCTATTAAAGAGAGCACTCAAACTAAGACAGAGTACTCTTGGCTGTGAGAAGATGAAGGTTACTCTATCAATGCGGCTTCTAGTGTGAGGTGGTTGAAGAGATAGCTGAGGCTTCCACAAGCATTCCATTCAAGATGGCGAGTTTCAAGAAGAGGCTGTTGTAATGGTGTGTTGTGTGTTGATCATGAAGCCATTCGTCCAAGCTTGTTCCTGTGATAGTCTATGCTTGAGGGGGAGGTGTGAAGCTTACATAATCAGAATGAGCTTGGTGGTTATTCTAGAAGAGGAAGCAACCTGTTGGGAAGTATGATGAGGATGAAGAAAGCAATTTCCAAGGCGGCTTCAAGTGTTGAGGTGATTGGAGAGTGGCTGAACATCCTCATGTAGTTTCCAGCAACAAGGTGGCAACTCTAGAAGAAGAAGAAGCAGCCAAGACTCAGCAAGAGTGTTGTATCTCCAAGAAGAGGCTGATCTGGTGTGTCCGAGCACTTCAACCTAACAAGAGGTTAGTGAAAGGGGGAGAGACCAAGATCAGGCAGTAAGGAGAGTACAAGGGGTGGGGGGGAGAATGAAGAGGCCATGATCCAGAGTCTTTGTGTCCCTTACATTGTTGGTAAGGCACAAAGACTCACTGGCTAATCCCTAGGCCTTGGAGACTTACTCTTTTCCCTCATCAGTTTTTGTCCCAAAGGGTTTTCCTTGGTGAGGTTTTTAATTAGGAAGTTCTTCAAGGTTCCAAGCTGGACTTAGGATCACCTAGAGTCAAGTGAGGGGGGGAGTGTTGACTTGAAGAAAGAAATGGAGCCAAAGGAGAAGTATGGAAGAGTTTGGGTCTGGTGCAAAGATAGGGACAAGATCTTAAGAGATGTTCTATCAAGGCTTCATGAGGGTTTAGAGAAGTCAAGAAGTGTCATGAAGGCTGTGCAAAGATAGGTTTAAGTCCATGAGAGACTTAGACACCATTTGGAGAGAATTGGGTGATGGTGCAAAGATAGGGGCGTCCCGGGGGTTCAGACGGTACGGCACCGTACGGACCGTACAAACTTAGGGCGACCCCATTCATGTCTGGATCAACCATTTGTGGAGATTGGAGAGGGTGTGCAAAATAGGGCGAGGTACGGACAGGAGGTCCGTACCAGAGTTCCGGTTCGACCAGATTTGAAGTTGTGCAAGTTTACGGACTTCTTCCTTATCCAGAAGTGAAGTCACATGATATTGGGAGCAAGTGGAACGTGGGAGAGCTGGTGACAGGCTGTCTTGGACTGGCCAAAAGGTAGCCACCTTTGGGACCAACACACATCGATCCATCTTGTCCATTCATTTCAAACCAAGCAATCTGGTCCATCCAAAGCTTCTTCCCTCCAAATCTGATTCAGCCAATGAGAGACCATTATTCAAATCACATTGACCAGCTCAAGACTCATCCTAGGCGTCCATTCTTCAAGCATATATCAGCCATTAGATTAAGGGTTTATGAAATGAGAAGTTGTAAGCTTATAAAAGCATGTCTTTGAACAATTTTGTAACCTAAGAGAGTTATGGGGATTTCCCCTTCTCCTTCATAATATAAAAGTGTGTTCTTGATCAGATTCCCTTAATCTACCCCTTTCTTAGTCTCTAATCTCGTAATCTCTCAAAGTCTCTTTGTTTCTGATCTAAGTTCATACTAGTTTCATCAGATTCTCTTCACCATTTCAAGACTCTATTTTGCCCTAAAAGGCTTGTTCTTCACACACACACAGCCTAGACTCTTAAAATCTCACAAAATCAAGCTTTTTACATGGCGATTCTTCCTGTTTTGATTAGAATGACAAAGAAGTTGTCATATTCTCAAACAGGAAAACTGGGATCACCTGATTTGAAAGTGGGATAGCTTCTTCATCCTAACTCCTATGAGATTTATTCCACTTCCTAATGATTCTCCACTACTTTATGTATCAAAATCAAGCTTCTTACATCACGATTCTTCCTGGTTTGATTAGAATGGCAAAGAAGTTGTCATATTCCCAAACAGGAAAACTGAGATCACCTGATTTGAAAGTGTGATAGCTTCTTCATCCTAATTCCTATGAGATTTATTTCACTTCCTAATGATTTTCCACTACTTTATGTATCAAATCAAGCTTCTTACATCGCGATTCTTCCTGGTTTGATTAGAATGACAAAGAAGTTGTCATATTCCCAAACAGGAAAACTGGGATCACCTGATTTGAAAGTGGGATAGCTTCTTCATCCTAACTCCTATGAGATTTATTCCACTTCCTAATGATTCTCCACTACTTTATGTATCAAAATCAAGCTTCTTACATCGCGATTCTTCCAGTTTTGATTAGGATGACAAAGAAGTTGTCATATTCCCAAACAGGAAAACTGGGATCACCTGATTTGAAAGTGGGATAGCTTCTTCATCCTAACTCCTGTGAGATTTTTTCCACTTCCTAATGATTCTCCACTACTTTATGTATCAAAATCAAGTTTCTTACACCCCAATTCTTCCTGGTTTGATTAGAATGATAAAGAAGTTGTCATATTCCCAAACAGGAAAACTGGGATCACCTGATTTGAAAGTGGGATAGCTTCTTCATCCTAACTCCTATGAGATTTAATAAACTTCTTGGTGGTTATCCACTATTTTATGTATCAAAATCAAGCTTCTTACATCGCGATTCATCCAGGTTTGATTTGAATGACAAAGAAGTTGTCATATTCCCAAACATGAAAACCGGAATCACCTGATTGGAAAGTGGGATAGCTTCTTCATCCTAACTCCTATGAGATTTATTCCACTTCCTAATGATTCTCCACTACTTTATGTATCAAAATCAAGCTTCTTACATCGCGATTCATCCTGGTTTGATTAGAATGACAAAGAAGTTGTCATATTCCCAAACAGGAAAACTGGGATCACCTGATTTGAAAGTGTGATAGCTTCTTCATCCTAATTCCTATGAGATTTATTCCACTTCCTAATGATTCTCCACTACTTTGTGTATCAAAATCAAGCTTCTTACATCGCGATTCTTCCTGGTTTGATTAGAATGACAAAGAAGTTGTCATATTCCCAAACAGGAAAACTGGGATCACCTGATTTGAAAGTGGGATAGCTTCTTCATCCTAATTCCTATGAGATTTATTCCACTTCCTAATGATTCTCCACTACTTTATGTATCAAAATCAAGCTTCTTACATCGCGATTCATCCTGGTTTGATTAGAATGACAAAGAAGTTGACATATTCCCAAAAAGGAAAACTGGAATCACCTGATTTAAAAGTGTGATAGCTTCTTCATCCTAACTCCTATGATATTTATTCCACTTCCTAATGATTCTCCACTACTTTATGTATCAAAATCAAGCTTCTTACATCGCGATTCTTCCTGTTTTGATTAGGATGACAAAGAAGTTGTCATATTCCCAAACAGGAAAACTGGGATCACCTGATTTGAAAGTGGGATAGCTTCTTCATCCTAACTCCTGTGAGATTTTTTCCACTTACTAGTGATTCTCCACTACTTTATGTATCAAAATCAAGCTTTTTACATCGCGATTCTTCCTGGTTTGATTAGAATGACAAAGAAGTTGTCATATTCTCAAACAGAAAAACTAGGATCACCTGATTTGAAAGTGGGATAGCTTCTTCATCCTAACTCCTATGAGATTTTTTCCACTTACTAGTGATTCTCCACTACTTTATGTATCAAAATCATGCTTCTTACATCGCGATTCTTCCTGGTTTGATTAGAATGACAAAGAAGTTGTCATATTCCCAAACAGGAAAACTGGGATCACCTGATTTGAAAGTTTGATAGCTTCTTCATCCTAATTCCTATGAGATTTATTCCACTTCCTAATGATTCTCCACTACTTTATGTATCAAAATCAAGCTTCTTACATCGCGATTCTTCCTGGTTTGATTAGAATGACAAAGAAGTTGACATATTCCCAAAAAGGAAAACTTGGATCACCTGATTTGAAAGTGTGATAGCTTCTTCATCCTAACTCCTATGATATTTATTCCACTTCCTAATGATTCTCCACTACTTTATGTATCAAAATCAAGCTTCTTACATCGCGATTCTTCCTGTTTTGATTAGGATGACAAAGAAGTTGTCATATTCCGAAACAGGAAAACTGGGATCACCTGATTTGAAAGTGGGATAGCTTCTTCATCCGAACTCCTGTGAGATTTTTTCCACTTACTAGTGATTCTCCACTACTTTATGTATCAAAATCAAGCTTCTTACATCGCGATTCTTCCTAGTTTGATTAGAATGACAATGAAGTTGTCATATTCCCAAACAGGAAAACTGGGATCACCTGATTTGAAAGTGGGATAGGTTCTTCATCCTAACTCCTATGAGATTTAATAAACTTCTTGGTGATTATCCACTACTTTATGTATCAAAATCAAGCTTCTTACATCGCGATTCATACTGGTTTGATTTGAATGACAAAGAAGTTGTCATATTCCCAAACAGGAAAACTGGGATCACCTGATTTGAAAGTGGGATAGCTTCTTCATCCTAACTCCTATGAGATTTATTCCACTTCCTAATGATTCTCCACTACTTTATGTATCAAAATCAAGCTTCTTACATCACGATTCTTCCTGGTTTGATTAAAATGACAAAGAAGTTGTCATATTCCCAAACAGGAAAACTGGGATCACCTGATTTGAAAGTGTGATAGCTTCTTCATCTTAATTCCTATGAGATTTATTCCACTTCCTAATTATTCTCCACTACTTTATGTATCAAAATCAAGCTTCTTACATCGCGATTCTTCCTGTTTTGATTAGAATGACAAAGAAGTTGTCATATTCCCAAACAGGAAAACTGGGATCACCTGATTTGAAAGTAGGATAGCTTCTTCATCCTAACTCCTATGAGATTTATTCCACTTCCTAATGATTCTCCACTACTTTATGTATCAAAATCAAGCTTCTTACATCGCGATTCTTCCTGTTTTGATTAGGATGACAAAGAAGTTGTCATATTCCCAAACAGGAAAACTGGAATCACCTGATTTTAAAGTGTGATAGCTTCTTCATCCTAACTCCTGTGAGATTTTTTCCACTTACTAGTGATTCTCCACTACTTTATGTATCAAAATCAAGCTTCTTACATCGCGATTCTTTCTGTTTTGATTAGGATGACAAAGAAGTTGTCATATTCCCAAACAGGAAAACTGGGATCACCTGATTTGAAAGTGGGATAGCTTCTTCATCCTAACTCCTGTAAGATTTTTTCCACTTCCTAATGATTCTCCACTACTTTATGTATCAAAATCAAGTTTCTTACACCCCAATTCTTCTTGGTTTGATTAGAATGATAAAGAAGTTGTCATATTCCCAAACAGGAAAACTGGGATCACCTGATTTGAAAGTGGGATAGCTTCTTCATCCTAACTCCTATGAGATTTAATAAACTTCTTGGTGGTTATCCACTACTTTATGTATCAAAATCAAGCTTTTTACATGGCGATTCTTCCTGTTTTGATTAGAATGACAAAGAAGTTGTCATATTCTCAAACAGGAAAACTATGATCACCAGATTTGAAAGTGGGATAGCATCTTCATCCTAACTCCTATGAGATTTTTTCCACTTACTAGTGATTCTCCACTAATTTATGTATCAAAATCAAGCTTCTTACATCGTGATTCTTCCTGGTTTGATTAGAATGACAAAGAAGTTGTCATATTCCCAAACAGGAAAACTGGGATCACCTGATTTGAAAGTGTATATAGCTTCTTCATCCTAATTCCTATGAGATTTATTCCACTTCCTAATGATTCTCCACTACTTTATGTATCAAAATCAAGCTTCTTACATCGCGATTCTTCCTGATTTGACTAGAATGACAAAGAAGTTGACATATTCCCAAAAAGGAAAACTGGGATCACCTGATTTGAAAGTGGGATAGCTTCTTCATCCTAACTCCTATGAGATTTATTCCACTTCCTAATGATTCTGCACTACTTTATGTATCAAAATCAAGCTTCTTACATCGCGATTCATCCTGGTTTGATTAGAATGACAAAGAAGTTGTCATATTCCCAAACAGGAAAACTGGAATCACCTGATTTTAAAGTGTGATAGCTTCTTCATCCTAATTCCTATGAGATTTATTCCACTTCCTAATGATTCTCCACTACTTTATGTATCAAAATCAAGCTTCTTACATCGCGATTCTTCCTGGTTTGATTAGAATGACAAAGAAGTTGTCATATTCCCAAACATGAAAAATGGGATAACCTGATTTGAAAGTGGGATAGCTTCTTCATCCTAACTCCTATGAGATTTATTCCACTTCCTAATGATTCTCCACTACTTTATGTATCAAAATCAAGCTTTTTACATGGCGATTCTTCCTGTTTTGATTAGAATGACAAAGAAGTTGTCATATTCTCAAACAGGAAAACTATGATCACCAGATTTGAAAGTGGGATAGCATCTTCATCCTAACTCCTATGAGATTTTTTCCACTTACTAGTGATTCTCCACTAATTTATGTATCAAAATCAAGCTTCTTACATCGTGATTCTTCCTGGTTTGATTAGAATGACAAAGAAGTTGTCATATTCCCAAACAGGAAAACTGGGATCACCTGATTTGAAAGTGTATATAGCTTCTTCATCCTAATTCCTATGAGATTTATTCCACTTCCTAATGATTCTCCACTACTTTATGTATCAAAATCAAGCTTCTTACATCGCGATTCTTCCTGATTTGACTAGAATGACAAAGAAGTTGACATATTCCCAAAAAGGAAAACTTGGATCACCTGATTTGAAAGTGTGATAGCTTCTTCATCCTAACTCCTATGAGATTTATTCCACTTCCTAATGATTCTCCACTACTTTATGTATCAAAATCAAGCTTCTTACATCGCGATTCTTCCTGTTTTGATTAGGATGACAAAGAAGTTGTCATATTCCCAAACAGGAAAACTGGGATCACCTGATTTGAAAGTGGGATAGCTTCTTCATCCTAACTCCTGTGAGATTTTTTCCACTTACTAGTGATTCTCCACTACTTTATGTATCAAAATCAAGCTTCTTACATCGCGATTCTTCCTGGTTTGATTAGAATGAAAATGAAGTTGTCATATTCCCAAACAGGAAAATTGGGATCACCTGATTTGAAAGTGGGATAGGTTCTTCATCCTAACTCCTATGAGATTTAATAAACTTCTTGGTGATTATCCACTACTTTATGTATCAAAATCAAGCTTCTTACATCGCGATTCATACTGGTTTGATTTGAATGACAAAGAAGTTGTCATATTCCCAAACAGGAAAACTGGGATCACCTGATTTGAAAGTGGGATAGCTTCTTCATCCTAACTCCTATGAGATTTATTTCACTTCCTAATGATTCTCCACTACTGTATGTATCAAAATCAGGCTTCTTACATCGCGATTCTTCCTGGTTAGATTAGAATGACAAAGAAGTTGTCATATTCCCAAACAGGAAAACTGGGATCACCTGATTTGAAAGTGGGATAGCTTCTTCATCCTAACTCCTGTGAGATTTTTTCCACTTCCTAATGATTCTCCACTACTTTATGTATCAAAATCAAGCTTCTTACACCCCAATTCTTCCTGGTTTGATTAGAATGATAAAGAAGTTGTCATATTCTCAAACAGGAAAACTGGGATCACTTGATTTGAAAGTGGGATAGCTTCTTCATCCTAACTCCTATGAGATTTAATAAACTTCTTGGTGGTTATCCACTATTTTATGTATCAAAATCAAGCTTCTTACATCGCGATTCATCCAGGTTTGATTTGAATGACAAAAAAGTTGTCATATTCCCAAACAGGAAAACTGGGATCACCTGATTTGAAAGTGGGATAGCTTCTTCATCCTAACTCCTGTGAGATTTTTTCCACTTACTAGTGATTCTCCACTACTTTATGTATCAAAATCAAGCTTTTTACATCGCGATTCTTCCTGGTTTGATTAGAATGACAAAGAAGTTGTCATATTCTCAAACTGAAAAACTAGGATCACCTGATTTGAAAGTGGGATAGCTTCTTCATCCTAACTCCTATGAGATTTTTTCCACTTACTAGTGATTCTCCACTACTTTATGTATCAAAATCAAGCTTCTTACATCGCGATTCTTCCTGGTTTGATTAGAATGACAAAGAAGTTGTCATATTCCCAAACAGGAAAACTGGGATCACCTGATTTGAAAGTGGGATAGCTTCTTCATCCTAACTCCTATGAGATTTATTCCACCTCCTAATGATTCTCCACTACTTTATGTATCAAAATTAAGCTTCTTACATCGCGATTCTTCCTGTTTTGATTAGGATGACAAAGAAGTTGTCATATTCCCAAACAGGAAAACTGGGATCACCTGATTTGAAAGTGGGATAGCTTCTTCATCCTAACTCCTGTGAGATTTTTTCCACTTCCTAATGATTCTCCACTACTTTATGTATCAAATGTTAAGTTGGTGATCAGGAAGTGTTAACTTTAGAGTTTTACTGTGGTAACTTTATTTTAACCACAGTAACTACTTGGGGAAGTTATCTGGTGGGATGAGAAGGTAACTTAGTGAAGAGAAGAGAGGAAACTCGACCAAAGAGGATAAGGGAGGATAAGGAAGGATAAGGGAGCACTTTGACAGCCTGTATGATGCTGGAAAGGAGAGGATGCTTTTACACTAGTGCAAGCATGTGAGAAAGCACAGCCAAGCATTTCAAAAGGAGTTCCAGCCTGTCCATTGACTCCACATGCTTATGGATTTCGAAATTCACTTAATCAGCCTTATCTCTTCATATATATCTTGTATCTGATACATTAAATCAATTAATGGAGTTTTGAGTCTCTCTCTCTCTAGAATCTCTCTATTCTCTCTAAACTTTACTCTAATCTTCTCTGATTATTATTAAACACACTCTAAAACACAAAAGTGTTTATGGTATCAGAGCCAGGTTGCTTAAAAAGGGGGTGAGTGTGTGATTTCTTTTTTGCAAATCTGAGTTCTCTCTTGAGTGTTCTTGGAGTGTTCTTGGTGTTCTTGAGTGTTCTTGGTGATTCTGGGTTGTGTTCTTCAGTCACTAGGCTCGTTTGGATCTTTCTGATGGAAACAAACAATCTAGACATGGAGAGGAAGCACATATCTAGTATTCCATTGAAGCTTGAAGAGGAAACTGGTGGAAGTTGGTCAAGATGGGCGAAGGCAGTGTTGAGGAGCTGTGTGTTGTGGAGTAGTCATAAAAAGGGGAAGCCTTTAAGAGAAATGGCTATTGAAGCAGGTCAGGCGTGGAGTCTGAGGTATGAAGACAGAGTTGTTCAAGAAAACCATACAAGATGTGGGATTGAAGCAGCTCATGGGAGTAGATCCGATCTGAAGAAGGTCTGTGGAGTCAAGAGAGCTAACACAGACCTAGGAAGAGGAAAGGAAGAACTCCATCAGCTTGTGGGCAAGCTGAAATACTTGTGGAGAGAATTGGATGTGTTGAGATCAAGCACATTAGATCCGGAGGTTATTCAAGAGAGGCTGGAGCAAGATGTAGTCTTGAGCCTTCTAGTGAGCTTAAACTCATCATATGGTCAGCTGATTATGCAAGTACTCAAAGATGGTGAGCGAGTAGATGTGGATGGGTTGTGTGAGCTTGTTCAGTCTTCATATAAAGTATATGAGAAGAACAAGAGACTGATCAGGATCAGAGATGGTACAAGGTGTAAGAAGGGAAGATTGAGGAGACTGTCCAGGACTTGGGTCATGGTGAGAAGGACTCGGAGGGAGAGTAGACAGTCTGGACACTTTGAGAATGATATGGAGACAAGACTGATTGAAGAGTTTGCGCAGCATGTGGTTAGAGGAGAGTGTTCCTACTCAGCCTATATGGGCAGCTCAGTAGAAGAAAGTGTGGGTATGAAGGGACAAGAGACCAAAGGAGCAGATGATCCTATCACAAAGAAAGAATGGGATGGGTTTGTCAAGTATGTGTATGCTTTGGCTACGACCCGGAGACAAGGTGCTCCTGCCTTAGCATCCACATCCAAACCTATCATCATTGACTCTGGAGCAACACATCACATGATCAGTGATAGAAGTCTGATAAGTGAAGTCAAGGCTGCAACAGGGAGTGTCATGATAGCTAATGGTGCTAGGATCCCAATAGAAGGAGTGGGAAACCTTAAGCTGTTTGAGAAGAACTCACCTGCTTTCTATCTGCCTCAGTTTACTTCAAATTTGATATCAGTGAAGAAGGCCACAGTTGATCTTGATTGTCAAGTAGTATTCAGGCCAAATGAAGTTGAGTTTCAAGATTTGAAGACTGGGAGAGTTATTGGTAGAGAGGGAGAGCAAGAATCAGTTATATCATCTCCAAACAGCTAAGACTTCTAACCCTATTGATTCTGTATGCTTGAGTAGTGCTGCTGATAGGTGTGATAGTATTACCTGGCATGCTAGATTGGGACATCCTCATGCTCGTGCAATTGAATTGATTATGCCTAATATGTCATTCAATCACTTGGAATGTGAAGCTTGCATCTTAGGGAAGCATTGTAGGACTGTTTTTCCTACATCAGAGACCATATATGCAAATTGCTTTGATCTTGTTCATTCTGATGTGTGGACAGCCCCTTGTATGTCTAGAGAAAACCAGAAGTATTTTGTGACATTCATAGATGAGAAGTCTAAGTATACATGGATCACATTGCTGCCATCTAAGGATAGAGTGTTTGAGGCTTTTGTCAACTTCCAAGCATATGTAACTAATCATTACAATGCTACTGTGAAGGTACTACGGTCTGATAATGGAGGAGAATACACCAGTCATGCCTTCAAGAATCACTTGGCTAAACATGGGATAGTGCATCAGACCAGTTGTCCTTACACACCACAACAGAATGGGGTAGCTGAGAGGAAGAATAGGCATCTGATGGAGGTGGCTAGATCCATGATGTATCATGCTAATGTTCCAAAGAGGTTTTGGGGTGATGCTGTTCAGACTGCATGTTATCTTATCAATCGGATTCCAACTAAGGTATTGAAGAATCTGTCTCCATTTGAGGTGCTGAACAAGAGCAAGCCATACATAGATCATCTGCGTGTCTTTGGATGCCTATGTTATGTCTGGGTTCCAGGAGAACAGAGAAACAAGTTGGAGGCAAAGAGCACTAAAGCAATGCTCATTGGGTACTCAGTAACTCAGAAGGGGTATAAGTGCTATGATCCAGCAACCAGGAGAGTGTTGGTGTCTAGAGATGTTAAGTTCATAGAGACCAAGGGGTATTATGAAGAAAAGAATTGGGAAGACTTGGAAGATCTGTCTCAAGAACCAAGAAACATGGCAGAGAATCTGAGGAACATATTGGAAAGGCTTGGGGTAAACATGTCCCAGGATAAGGTTAGAGAACCTGAAAGAACAACTCCCCTTGATCATGAGGGGGGAAATGAGTCTGAATCAGGAGTGCAAGAGCAGCACCAAGGGGATTCAGGTCATCATGATCAAGAGGTGACAGAAGAAGTAGAGAATGTTCCTCAGGTCCGTGTGGATGAGCAGGGAGAGGTTCATGATCATGAGGAGGTGAGTGAGACAGAAACTGAGGTTCAAGCTGAGGTTCAAGCTGAGGATCAGGTTCAGGCTTTGCGGAGGAGCACAAGGATAAAGAGGGATGCTTCCAACTGGGTAAACACGAGAGTGTACTACAATGCCCAGGCTGTGGAGCATCCTTCTCAAGCCGTGTGTTCCTTTGCAGAATATCCAGAAGAGCACATGGTGTTTATGTGTAACTTGGATGAGAATGAGATACCAAGATCTTATGAAGAAGCTATGAAGCACAAGGGTTGGAGAGATTCAGTAGGAGATGAAAGGGATGCAATGATCAGGAATGACACTTGGTATGAGAGTGAGTTACCTAAAGGAAAGAAGGCAGTTTCAAGTAGATGGATCTTCACCATCAAGTATCTTGCAAATGGGGAGATAGATAGGCGCAAGACTAGGCTGGTTGCAAGAGGATTTACACAGACTTATGGGGAAGATTACATTGATACTTTTGCACCAGTGGCCAAGCTTCACACAATTCGAATTGTTTTATCCATTGCAACAAACTTGGAGTGGGATTTGTGGCAAATGGATGTGAAGAATGCTTTCTTGCAAGGTGAACTTGAAGATGAAGTATACATGCATCCACCTCCTGGTCTTGAGCATCTAGTAAAGCCAGGGAATGTTTTGAGATTGAAGAAGGCAATATATGGGCTGAAACAGTCACCTAGAGCTTGGTACAGGAAGTTGAGTACAACACTCAATGGGAGAGGCTTTAGGAAGTCTGAACTAGATCACACTCTCTTCACCTTGACAGGACCTTCAGGGATCATTGTGATTCTAGTGTATGTGGATGATTTGATTATCACAGGAAGTGATAAGGCAGGGATTCAGGCCACTAAGGAGTTTCTCAAATCTGTGTTTGACATCAAGGATTTGGGAGAGATGAAGTATTTTCTGGGCATTGAGATATGCAGATCAAAGGAGGGTTTGTTTATGTCTCAAAGGAAGTATACTATGGATATGTTGAAGGAGACTGATGTGCTTGGAGGAAAGATAGCTAAGACACCTCTTGAGGAGGGGTATAAGGTTCTGCGTGAGGGGGAGGTTGAAGAGAAGCAGTTGTTTGATGATGCTAAGCTGTATAGGAAGATGGTTGGCAAGCTGATCTACTTGACTATCACCAGACCTGATATATGTTTTGCTGTGAATCAAGTAAGTCAGCATATGCAGGCACCAAAGGTACATCACTGGAAGATGGTCGATAGGATACTGAGGTATTTGAGTGGCACGCCTGGTCAAGGAGTTTGGATGGGTTGTAATGGCAGTACAGAAGTGGTTGGGTATTGTGATGCTGATTGGGCAGGAGATAGAGTGGACAGGAGATCAACTACTGGGTATTGTACATTCATTGGAGGGAACTTGGTCACTTGGAAGAGTAAGAAGCAGAAGGTTATCTCCTGTTCAAGTGCTGAAGCTGAGTATAGAGCCATGTTGAAGCTGACAAACGAGTTGGTGTGGATCAAGGGGATCTTGAAGCATTTGGAGATTGAGCAGAGTACTCCTATGACAATGCATTGTGACAATCAAGCAGCTATCCACATTGCTTCTAACTCAGTCTTTCATGAGAGGACAAAGCACATAGAAGTTGATTGCCACAAGGTGAGGCAGATGATTATACTTGGAGTGATATTGCCATGTTATACAAGAAGTGAAGATCAACTTGCAGATGTGTTTACTAAGGCAGCAAGATTAAAGAAAATGGAGTCCATACTATCCAGGCTTGGACTCATTGATCTTACTCCCAGGAGCTGATCCCCTCGTCATGAGATCTCCACTCTTTTTCCCTCATCAAAGTTTTATCCCATTGGGTTTTCTTTGATGAGGTTTTTAATGAGGGAAGATCTCATGGCAATCCAAGCTTGACTTGTTCCACATGGTCAAGCTTGAGGGGGAGTGTTAAGTTGGTGATCAGGAAGTGTTAACTTTAGAGTTTTACTGTGGTAACTTTATTTTAACCACAGTAACTACTTGGGGAAGTTATCTGATGGGATGAGAAGGTAACTTAGTGAAGAGAAGAGAGGAAACTCGACCAAAGAGGATAAGGGAGGATAAGGAAGGATAAGGGAGCACTTTGACAGCCTGTATGATGCTGGAAAGGAGAGGATGCTTTTACACTAGTGCAAGCATGTGAGAAAGCACAGCCAAGCATTTCAAAAGGAGTTCCAGCCTGTCCATTGACTCCACATGCTTATGGATTTCGAAATTCACTTAATCAGCCTTATCTCTTCATATATATCTTGTATCTGATACATTAAATCAATTAATGGAGTTTTGAGTCTCTCTCTCTCTAGAATCTCTCTATTCTCTCTAAACTTTACTCTAATCTTCTCTGATTATTATTAAACACACTCTAAAACACAAAAGTGTTTATCAAAATCAAGCTTCTTACACCCCAATTCTTCCTGGTTTGATTAGAATGATAAAAAAATTGTCATATTCCCAAACAGGAAAACTGGATAACACTTTTAGTGTTGTTTAGAGTAATCTGAGTGTTTAGAGAAGAATAGATTCGATTTAGAGAAGATTAGAGTATGAAATGAGATTATGAGTCTAATATGGAACCATTGAGATTAAAGACTAAGAGAAAGACTCAAACTTGCTTAATCTTATTAATGAGTCAGGTTACATATTTATAAGAGGAACATAAGGGTTTACAAGATAGGAAATGGGCACTATTACACCGTGTGGAGTCAAGGGCGCCTTTTGAATGATTGGACAGGAAGGCTCACATGCTTTGGCTCTTTACAGCCTGTTCCAGCCTGGCAGCTCTTCCCTTATCCTCTCAACGGTCTGATCCATCTCCCTAAGCTACCCAAGTCACTCCTCCTTAGTTACCGTCTCACTTGGATAAGGTATGGTAAGTTTTGGTCGAGGTTTGGATGGTACGGCTAGTACGGCCTTGTACGGCCTTGTACGGCCTGCCGTACCATACTCTCCCAAACTTCCCTAAGTACTTCATCTCCTCTTCTCTTCAACTCCTTATCTCTTCATATTCATATACTCAGCTCATCTCAACACTCCCCCTCAAGCTTAGCTTTGTGAAAGCCTAAGCTTGGACAGCCATGAGATCTTCCTCATTAAAAACCTCACCAAGGAAAACCCATTGGGACAAAACCTTGATGAGGGAAAAAGAGTAAAGATCTCATGACTAAGGGGATCAGCTACTTCTCTTCCTAAGATCAATGAGGCCCAATCTGATATGAATGGACTCCATTGTGTTTTGCCTTGCAGCCTTGGTGAATACATCAGCCAACTGATCTTCACTCTTAGTATAACATGGCAAGATGATACCTAGGACAATCATCTGCCTCACCTTGTGGCAATCAACCTCAATGTGCTTTGTCCTCTCATGGAACACCGAGTTGGAGGCTATGTGAATGGCGGTTGGTTGTCACAATGCATTGTCATTGGAGTGGCTTGTTCTATCTTCAAATGCTTCAAGATGCCCTTGATCCAAACTAGCTCGTTTGTAAGCTTCAGCATAGCTCTATACTCAGCTTCTGCACTTGAGCATGACACCACCTTCTGTTTCTTACTCTTCCAAGTCACCAAGTAGCCTCCAATGAATGTGCAATAGCCGGTTGTTGATCTCCTATCAGCTCTATCTCCTGCCCAATCTGCATCACAATAGCCCACCACTTCAGTGCTTCCATTGCACCCCATCCATACTCCTTGATCAGGCGAGCCATTCAGATACATCAACAGCCTCTCCACCATACGCCAACGATGTTCCTTGGGAAGCTGCATGTGTTGACTCACCTGATTCACAGCAAAGCATATATCAGGCCTTGTAATGGTAAGATAAATCAATTTGCCAAAAAGTTTTCTATAGAGTTTAGGATCATGAAATGGCTTGCTGTCTTCAATCTCCCCCTCTCTTGGTACTTTGTAGCCATCCTCCATGGGCATCCTTGCTGTCTTGCCTCCATAAGCACCTGCATCTTTCAAAAGATCAAGTGTGTACTTCCTTTGGGATATGAATAAACCTTCCTTGGATCTACAAATCTCAATTCCAAGAAAGTATTTCATTTCTCCCAAATCTTTGATTTCAAACATAGACTTAAGAAACTCCTTGGTTGCTTTGATACCTTCCTTATCACTTCCTGTGATAATGATATCATCCACATACACAAGGAGAGCAACCATACCTGAGGGTGTAGTTAGGGTAAAGAGAGTATGATCCAATTCTGACTTTCTAAAGCCTCTCCCATTCAGTGTTGTGCTTAGCTTGTTGTACCAGGCTCTTGGTGATTGTTTCAATCCATAGATAGCTTTCTTCAGCCTCAGCACATTTCCCTTCTTCACTAGATGTTCCAGACCTGGTGGAGGATACATGTAGACTTCATCCTCAAGTTCCCCTTACAGGAATGCATTCTTTACATCCATTTGCCACAATCCCCATCCAAGGTTCACAGCCAAGCTCAAAACAATCCGAATGATGTGTAACTTGGCTACTGGTGCAAATGTCTCAATGTAATCCTCTCCATATGTCTGAGTGAACCCTCTTGCTACTAGTCTAGTCTTCTTCCTCTCAATCATCCCATCAGCCTTGTATTTGATTGTGAAGATCCATCTACTAGACACAGCCTTCTTCCCTTTTGGCAGTTCACTCTCATACCATGTATCATTCTTGATCATTGCTCCTGCCTCAGCTCCTACTGATTCCTTCCATTCCTTATCCTTCATTGCCTCTTCATAGCTTCTTGGAATGTGATTCTCATCCAAGTTTACCATGAATGCGCAATGTGCTTCTGGATATTGAGAAAAAGAACACACAGCCTGAGTAGGATGCTCCACAGCTTGGGCATTGTAGTACACTCTCGTGTTTACCCAGCTAGAAGGATCCTTTCTCAGCCTTGTACTTCTTCTCAACACTGGCCCTTCTTGAGCCATCTCTTGTTCTTCTTCTTGTGGCCCTTCACTTGTTTCAGATCTTTCTTCTCCTAGCTGACTTGCTTCAGCTCCCTCTTCCCTTAGCTGACTCTCTTCAGCTCCTTCTTGTTGATCATTTGACTCCACAGCTTGATCATGAGCACTAGAACTCTCTTCTCTACTTGTCTCTTCACTGTTTTGAGTTCTTCTTTCATTCCCCCCCCTCATGCTCAAGATTGGACGTCTGATGATCCGGAATCTATGTAGTGCTTCTCACTTCTTGTGGTTCTTGATCCACTTTGATTCCAAGACCTTCTAGGATTATTCTTAAGGTTGCAGCTCTATCTGAGGTAAGATCTCTCAAGTCTTCTTGAATCTGTTCCTCATAATACCCTTTTTCTTCCACAAACTTCACTTCTCTAGATACTAACACTCTCCTCGTGTTAGGGTCATAGCACTTGTATCCTTTCTGGCTTGATGAGTATCCAATAAAATTGCCTTTGAGCTCTTAGCTTCTAGCTTGTTTCTTATCTCCCCCGGCACCATCACAAAACACAAACACCCAAAGATCTTCATATGCTCCAAGGAGGGCTTGTATTGATTCAATACCTCAAATGGTGATTGCCTTTGCAGGATCAACGTTGGTGTCCTATTGATGAGATAACAAGCTGTAGCAACTGCATCACTCCAAAACTTCTTAGGCACATTGGATTGAAACATCATGGACCTGGCGACTTCCATCAGATGCCTGTTCTTCCTTTCAGCCACTCCATTCTGTTGTGGAGTATAAGGACAGCTTGTCTGATGTAAGATTCCATGTTTAGATAGATGACTCTTGAATGCTTGTCCCGTGTACTCTCCTCCATTATCTGATCTGAAAATCTTAATATTGGCATTGTAATGGTTAGTTACATAGGATTGAAAGTTCTTAAATGCATCAAGTACCCTATCTTTGGTTGGGATTAAGGTTAACCAGGTGTATTTGGATTTTTCATCAATGAAAGTTACATAATACTTATGGTTTTCTCTAGATAAGCAGGGAGCAGTCCAAACATCTGAATGAATAAGATCAAAACACTTCTTATAAACCGTAGTAGACTTGTTAAAGACAGTTCTACAATGCTTGCCTAAAATACAAGCTTCACAATCATTATTCTCAAAGGAAACACCTGGCAACATCAGTTTTAAAGCCTTATTATGAGGGTGTCCTAATCTAGCATGCCACAATGCATTTTTACTTAAACTAGAACTAGAAACAGAAGTAAATGAGCAGCTATAACTAGAAACAGGAGCAAGATCTTCAAGCAAATATAGTTCTCCTTTAGTTACTCCCTTTCCAATCATCTTGCTGCTTTTAATATCCTGAAACTTCACATCATTAGGACTGAATATGACATTACATTGCAAATCAGTTGCACATTTCTTAACAGATAGCAAATTTGAAGTGAATTCAGGCATGTAGAAAGCTTTAGTTTCCTTATCAAACAGTTTAAGACTTCCTATTCCTCTAATAGGTATCTTATCTCCATTAGCTATCATCACATTTCCATTCATTGGTACAATGTCTTTAATCAAACTAGTGTCACTTATCATGTGATGAGATGCACCAGAATCAACTACCAATGGCTTAATGTTCTGATTACTAGCAATATGAGCAAGGATACTAGATGGTTTGAATGCATGATCATTTCTAGCAAGATTTGCAATCCTAGATTGATTTACCATTTCTATCAAACTCTCATGCATCCTATCAGTTCTAGTTAGATCCTTATAGTTCTCTATAGCCCTAGCACCAAAAGAGTACCCAAAGGTGTTACCATTCTCCTTGAATATCTTAATGAGGGCATCAAGATCAGCTCTCCTTAGATACTCCTGATCATTGTTCCCACGGTAACTAGGTGCTCCGGTGTAGGCTACAAGAGACTTCCCATCACCTGCTTCACGTCCATCCATCTCCTTTCCTTTGCTTGTACCAGCTCCACTTGTCACATCCGAGACATTAGCCCTTGCCTCACGGTCTTTCATGAACTTGGCCGGCTTGAGATGTGGATGAAGTATCCAGCATTGACTCTTCTTGTGGCCATGCTTCTTGCAGTGATCACAGCTCCCATTGAACCTCCTCTCCTCATACTTCCCATGCGTAGCCTTGTTTGCTTGAGGAGCTTCACTCCCTTCCTCTTGAGTTGCTCGGTTCACAAGTGACACCTCTCCTTTCTTTCCAAACAACCCAATAGAACCTTGTTCCTTCTGAATCCTTGCGCACACCTCTTCAAGATCAGGTAGAGTATCTTCCCTCAGCAGGTGTTGAATGAGACCGTTGTAGACTGGATTCATCGTGAGGAGTAACCCAAAGACCTTGTCTTGCTCTCTCCTCTTGTTGAGCTCATCAGCATCCGTTGTGCTTGGCCTAAGCATCTCCATTTCGGACCAGAGAGTTCTGAACCTTCCTAGATGCTTGGTAAACTCCATGTCTTCTTGTACAAGGTTGTTAATGGCTTGCTTCACCTCAAACACTCTGCTTAGGTTTGAAGTATTGCCATACACCTTCTTCAATGTATCCCACAGCTCTTTAGGAGACTCACAGTAGCTGTACGCATCTAGAATAGCTGGCTCAAGGGACACATGAAGCACAAACATCACCAACATGTCCTCTTGATGCCACTTCTCTTCCGCCTTGCTTGCGGCTTCATCTTCACCCTCTCCTTGAGTGATGAGCTTTGGAGCTTCTCCTGGTGTAATGTGCTTCCAAAGCCCCTTGCTTCCCACCGTGGTTCTCACCATCCGAGACCAAACCAAGTAGTTGTTTCCCTTGAAACAAACCGCCACCTTCATGTTCATGTTCATCCCACTCTCCATGTTGAATGCTGAACTCTTTAGACTTTGCTACCTTTATCTTGAGCTGAACGACTTGTATGAACCTTCACAGCCTCAGTCTTCAACTCTCACCACTTCAATAACACACCAGAACTAGACTTGAACTCGGACAGTACCCAGAAACTCTCAAGAACACAAGAACACACACAAACTCTTCAAAGCTTCAATCTTGAACCTTCAAAGAACTCACAACGAACTCAGATTCTAACTAACCTGGCTCTGATACCATAACACTTTTAGTGTTGTTTAGAGTAATCTGAGTGTTTAGAGAAGAATAGAATCGATTTAGAGAAGATTAGAGTATGAAATGAGATTATGAGTCTAATATGGAACCATTGAGATTAAAGACTAAGAGAAAGACTCAAACTTGCTTAATCTTATTAATGAGTCAGGTTACATATTTATAAGAGGAACATAAGGGTTTACAAGATAGGAAATGGGCACTATTACACCGTGTGGAGTCAAGGGCGCCTTTTGAATGATTGGACAGGAAGGCTCACATGCTTTGGCTCTTTACAGCCTGTTCCAGCCTGGCAGCTCTTCCCTTATCCTCTCAACGGTCTGATCCATCTCCCTAAGCTACCCAAGTCACTCCTCCTTAGTTACCGTCTCACTTGGATAAGGTATGGTAAGTTTTGGTCGAGGTTTGGATGGTACGGCTAGTACGGCCTTGTACGGCCTTGTACGGCCTGCCGTACCATACTCTCCCAAACTTCCCTAAGTACTTCATCTCCTCTTCTCTTCAACTCCTTATCTCTTCATATTCATATACTCAGCTCATCTCAACAGGATCACCTGATTTGAAAGTGGGATAGCTTCTTCATCCTAACTCCTATGAGATTTAATAAACTTCTTGGTGGTTATCCGCTATTTTATGTATCAAAATCAAGCTTCTTACATCGCGATTAATCCAGGTTTGATTTGAATGACAAAGAAGTTGTCATATTCCCAAACATGAAAACTAGAATCACCTGATTGGAAAGTGGGATAGCTTCTTCATCCTAACTCCTATGAGATTTATTCCACTTCCTAATGATTCTCCACAACTTTATGTATCAAAATCAAGCTTCTTACATCGCGATTTATCCTGGTTTGATTAGAATGACAAAGAAGTTGTCATATTCCCAAACAGGAAAACTGGGATCACCTGATTTGAAAGTGTGATAGCTTCTTCATCCTAATTCCTATGAGATTTATTCCACTTCCTAATGATTCTCCACTACTTTATGTATCAAAATCAAGCTTCTTACATCGCGATTCTTCCTGTTTTGATTAGAATGACAAAGAAGTTGTCATATTCCCAAACAGGAAAACTGGGATCACCTGATTTGAAAGTGGGATAGCTTCTTCATCCTAACTCCTATGAGATTTATTCCACTTCCTAATGATTCTACACTACTTTATGTATCTAAATCAAGCTTCTTACATCGCGATTCATCCTGGTTTGATTAGAATGACAAAGAAGTTGTCATATTCCCAAACAGGAAAACTGGGATCACCTGATTTAAAAGTGTGATAGCTTCTTCATCCTAATTCCTATGAGATTTATTCCACTTCCTAATGATTCTCCACTACTTTATGTATCAAAATCAAGCTTCTTACATCGCGATTCTTCCTGGTTTGATTAGAATGACAAAGAAGTTGTCATATTCCCAAACAGGAAAAATGGGATCACCTGATTTGAAAGTGGGATAGGTTCTTCATCCTAACTCCTATGAGATTTAATAAACTTCTTGGTGATTATCCACTACTTTATGTATCAAAATCAAACTTCTTACATCGCGATTCATCCTGGTTTGATTTGAATGACAAAGAAGTTGTCATATTCCCAAACAAGAAAACTGGGATCACCTGATTTGAAAGTGGGATAGCTTCTTCATCCTAACTCCTATGAGATTTATTCCACTTCCTAATGATTCTCCACTACTTTATGTATCAAAATCAAGCTTCTTACATCACGATTCTTCCTGGTTTGATTAGAATGACAAAGAAGTTGTCATATTCCCAAACAGGAAAACTGGGATCACTTGATTTGAAAGTGGGATAGCTTCTTCATCCTAACTCCTATGAGATTTATTCCACTTCCTAATGATTCTCCACTACTTTATGTATCAAAATCAAGCTTTTTACATCGCGATTCTTCCTGTTTGATTAAAATGACAAAGAAGTTGTCATATTCCCAAACAGGAAAACTGGGATCACCTGATTTGAAAGTGGGATAGCTTCTTCATCCTAACTCCTATGAGATTTTTTCCACTTACTAGTGATTCTCCACTACTTTATGTATCAAAATCAAGCTTCTTACATCGCGATTCTTCCTGGTTTGATTAGAATGACAAAGAAGTTGTCATATTCCCAAACAGGAAAACTGGGATCACCTGATTTGAAAGTGTGATAGCTTCTTCATCCTAACTCCTATGAGATTTATTCCACTTCCTAATGATTCTCCACTACTTTATGTATCAAAATCAAGCTTCTTACATCGCGATTCTTCCTGTTTTGATTAGGATGACAAAGAAGTTGTCATATTCCCAAACAGGAAAACTGGGATCACCTGATTTGAAAGTGGGATAGCTTCTTCATCCTAACTCCTATGAGATTTTTCCACTTACTAGTGATTCTCCACTACTTTATGTATCAAAATCAAGCTTCTTACATCGCGATTTTTCCTGGTTTGATTAGAATGACAATGAAGTTGTCATATTCCCAAACAGGAAAACTGGGATCACCTGATTTGAAAGTGGGATAGGTTCTTCATCCTAACTCCTATGAGATTTAATAAACTTCTTGGTGATTATCCACTACTTTATGTATCAAAATCAAGCTTCTTACATCGCGATTCATCCTGGTTTGATTGAATGACAAAGAAGTTGTCATATTCCCAAACAGGAAAACTGGGATCACCTGATTTGAAAGTGGGATAGCTTCTTCATCCTAACTCCTATGAGATTTATTCCACTTACTAGTGATTCTCCACTACTTTATGTATCAAAATCAAGCTTCTTACATCGCGATTCTTCCTTTTTGATTAGAATGACAAAGAAGTTGTCATATTCCCAAACAGGAAAACTGGGATCACCTGATTTGAAAGTGGGATAGCTTCTTCATCCTAACTCCTGAGATTTTTTCCACTTACTAGTGATTCTCCACTACTTTATGTATCAAAATCAAGCTTCTTACATCGCGATTCTTCCTGGTTTGATTAGAATGACAATGAAGTTGTCATATTCCCAAACAGGAAAACTGGGATCACCTGATTTGAAAGTGGGATAGGCTTCTTCATCCTAACTCCTATGAGATTTAATAAACATCTTGGTGATTCTCCACTACTTTATGTATCAAAATCAAGCTTCTTACATCGCGATTCTTCCTGGTTTGATTAGAATGACAAAGAAGTTGTCATATTCCCAAACAGGAAAAATGGGATCACCTGATTTGAAAGTGGGATAGCTTCTTCATCCTAACTCCTATGAGATTTATAAACTTCTTGGTGATTATCCACTACTTTATGTATCAAAATCAAGCTTCTTACATCGCGATTCTTCCTGGTTTGATTTGAATGACAAAGAAGTTGTCATATTCCCAAACAGGAAAACTGGGATCACCTGATTTGAAAGTGGGATAGCTTCTTCATCCTAACTCCTATGAGATTTATTCCACTTCTTAATGATTCTCCACTACTTTATGTATCAAAATCAAGCTTCTTACATCGCGATTCTTCCTGGTTTGATTAGAATGACAAAGAAGTTGTCATATTCCCAAACAGGAAAACTGGGATCACCTGATTTGAAAGTGTGATAGCTTCTTCATCCTAATTCCTATGAGATTTATTCCACTTCCTAATGATTCTCCACTACTTTATGTATCAAAATCAAGCTTTTTACATCGCGATTCTTCCTGTTTTGATTAGAATGACAAAGAAGTTGTCATATTCCCAAACAGGAAAACTGGGATCACCTGATTTGAAAGTGGGATAGCTTCTTCATCCTAACTCCTATGAGATTTTTTCCACTTACAAGTGATTCTCCACTACTTTATGTATCAAAATCAAGCTTCTTACATCGCGATTCTTCCTGGTTTGATTAGAATGACAAAGAAGTTGTCATATTCCCAAACAGGAAAACTGGGATCACCTGATTTGAAAGTGTGATAGCTTCTTCATCCTAACTCCTATGAGATTTATTCCATTTCCTAATGATTCTCCACTACTTTATGTATCAAAATCAAGCTTCTTACATCGCGATTCTTCCTGTTTTGATTAGGATGACAAAGAAGTTGTCATATTCCCAAACAGGAAAACTGGGATCACCTGATTTGAAAGTGGGATAGCTTCTTCATCCTAACTCCTGTGAGATTTTTTCCACTTACTAGTGATTCTCCACTACTTTATGTATCAAAATCAAGCTTCTTACATCGCGATTTTCCTGGTTTGATTAGAATGACAATGAAGTTGTCATATTCCCAAACAGGAAAACTGGGATCACCTGATTTGAAAGTGGGATAGGTTCTTCATCCTAACTCCTATGAGATTTAATAAACTTCTTGGTGATTATCCACTACTTTATGTATCAAAATCAAGCTTCTTACATCGCGATTCATCCTGGTTTGATTTGAATGACAAAGAAGTTGTCATATTCCCAAACAGGAAAACTGGGATCACCTGATTTGAAAGTGGGATAGCTTCTTCATCCTAACTCCTATGAGATTTATTCCACTTACTAGTGATTCTCCACTACTTTATGTATCAAAATCAAGCTTCTTACATCGCGATTCTTCCTGTTTTGATTAGGATGACAAAGAAGTTGTCATATTCCCAAACAGGAAAACTGGGATCACCTGATTTGAAAGTGGGATAGCTTCTTCATCCTAACTCCTGTGAGATTTTTTCCACTTACTAGTGATTCTCCACTACTTTATGTATCAAAATCAAGCTTCTTACATCGCGATTCTTCCTGGTTTGATTAGAATGACAAAGAAGTTGTCATATTCCCAAACAGGAAAACTGGGATCACCTGATTTGAAAGTAGGATAGGTTTTCTTCATCCTAACTCCTATGAGATTTAATAAACATCTTGGTGATTATCCACTACTTTATGTATCAAAATCAAGCTTCTTACATCGCGATTCTTCCTGGTTTGATTAGAATGACAAAGAAGTTGTGATATTCCCAAACAGGAAAAATGGGATCACCTGATTTGAAAGTGGGATAGGTTCTTCATCCTAACTCCTATGAGATTTAATAAACTTCTTGGTGATTATCCACTACTTTATGTATCAAAATCAAGCTTCTTACATCGCGATTCATCCTGGTTTGTTTTGAATGACAAAGAAGTTGTCATATTCCCAAACAGGAAAACTGGGATCACCTGATTTGAAAGTGGGATAGCTTCTTCATCCTAACTCCTATGAGATTTATTCCACTTCCTAATGATTCTCCACTACTTTATGTATCAAAATCAAGCTTCTTACATCACGATTCTTCCTGGTTTGATTAGAATGACAAAGAAGTTGTCATATTCCCAAACAGGAAAACTGGGATCACCTGATTTGAAAGTGTGATAGCTTCTTCATCCTAATTCCTATGAGATTTATTCCACTTCCTAATGATTCTCCACTACTTTATGTATCAAAATCAAGCTTTTTACATGGCGATTCTTCCTTTTTTGATTAGAATGACAAAGAAGTTGTCATATTCCCAAACAGGGAAACTGGGATCACCTGATTTGAAAGTGGGATAGCTTCTTCATCCTAACTCCTATGAGATTTTTTCCACTTACTAGTGATTCTCCACTACTTTATAGTAATCTCTTTATAGCTTGTAATCTCTCATCTGAATCAATTAATGGAGTTTTGAGTATTCTCTCTTGTTCTTTATTCTCTTAGTCTCTCTTAATCTCCAAATCTCTTGGCGAGCATGGAGTCATCATATGGGTGGCTGGTGGAGATGGTTCTAAGAGGGGAACAGCTTCCGGAAATGGAAGAGGTCTGTGTGCTTATAAGAAGGGCGTATGAGATAATGAGAGATGATGAGAGGCTAACCATGAGTAGGAGTGAGAGCTCATGGAAGCCAACTGGGAGTAGGAGTGAGAGCTTCCAGGAGCTAACCATGAGTAGGAGTGAGAGCTCATGGAGGCTAACCGGGAGTAGGAGTGAGGGCTTCCGGAAGAAGAGAAGGTGCAGAATGCTATCCAAAGCTTCTATCAACATAGGAAAGGGTAGGAAGAGAGTTGTGGGAGAGTGTTCTTACTCAGCCTACATTGGGGAATCAGTAGAAGACAGTGGGGTGTTAAAAGAGCAGGAGAAAGGGAGTGGAGCTGATGATCGCATCACCAGGAAGGAATGGAGAGTGTTCATGGAACAAGTACAAGCCTTAGCAGCAAGCAGGAAGCATGCTATACAATCCGGAGCTTCTAAACCCATTGTGATTGATTCTGGAGCAAGTCATCATATGATCAGTGATAGGAGGCTTATAAGTGAGATCAAGGCTGCAACAGGGAGTGTTATGATAGCTAATGGTGCCATGATCCCAATAGAAGGAGTGGGAAAGCTAAAACTGTTTGAGAAGGACACAGCTGCCTTCTACATGCCTCAGTTCACTTCAAATCTATTATCTGTGAAGAAAGCTACCATTGATCTTGATTGTCAAGTAGTATTCAGACCTGATGAAGTGGAGTTTCAAGATTTGAAGACTGGGAGAGTCATTGGCAGAGGAGACAGCAAGAATCAGCTATACCACCTCAACTTGGCTAAGACCTCTAATCCCTTTGATTCTATTTGCTTGAGTAGTACTGCTGAGAAGATTGATAGTATTACTTGGCATGCTAGATTAGGACATCCTCATGCTCGTGCCATTGAATTGATAATCCCTAATATGTCATTCAATCACTTGAATTGTGAAGCATGCATATTAGGAAAGCATTGTAGGACTGTTTTCCCAACATCTGAGACTACTTATGAGCATTGCTTTGATCTAGTTCACTCTGATGTGTGGACCGCTCCATGCATGTCTAGAGACAGCCATAAATACTTTGTGACATTCATTGATGAGAAGTCTAAGTATACATGGCTCACATTGCTTCCATCTAAAGATAGGGTGCTAGAAGCTTTTATGAACTTCCAAGCATATGTATCTAATCAATACAATGCCACTGTGAAGGTACTGAGATCAGACAACGGAGGTGAATACATCAGCAATGCCTTTAAGAGTCATCTAGCCAAGCATGGGATTGTGCATCAGACCAGTTGTCCCTACACACCACAGCAGAATGGTGTAGCTGAGAGGAAGAATAGGCACTTGATGGAGGTTGCTAGGTCGATGATGTTTCATGCAAATGTCCCAAAACGTTTTTGGGGAGATGCTGTACAGACTGCTTGCTATCTCATCAACCGGGTCCCAACAAAGATACTGAAGAATCTGTCTCCATTTGAGGTACTGAATAAGAGCAAGCCTTTTATTGATCACCTACGAGTATTTGGGTGTGTATGCTATGTCATGACTCCAGGAGAACAGAGAAACAAGCTGGAGGCAAAGAGTACTAAGGCTATGTTCATTGGATACTCTATCACTCAGAAGGGATACAAGTGCTATGATCCTGAAGCAAGGAGAGTGATGGTATCTAGAGAAGTGAAGTTTATTGAATCAAAAGGGTATTATGAAGAAAAGGAGTGGGAAAATCTGAAGGATTTGTCTCAAGCCCCATCTGATAGAGCAACAACACTGAGGGTGCTGTTGGAGAAGCTAGGGATAGGGTTATCCCAGGATCAGGAATCTGGAAGAAGAGAGTCTTCCAATCCGACTAGTGAAACTGAAAGAACAACTCCTCTTGATCATGAGAGGGGGAATGGAACTGAATCTCATGAGCAAGTGCAAAATCAAGAAGATTCAGGCCAGCATAATCAAGAGGTGACACAGGAAGTAGAGAGTGGTGCTCAGTCTAGTGGAGATGGGCAAAGAGAGTCTACTGGCTCAGATGAGAGTGGAGAGTGGGAAGGAGATCCTAATGGGTCAAATGAGAGTGGTGCTCAATCAAGTGAAGATGGGCAAGAGCCACAAGAAGAACAAGTTCAGGAGCTAAGGAGGAGCACAAGGGTGAAGAGAGATGCTTCCAACTGGGTAAACACGAGAGTGTACTACAATGCCCAGGCTGTGGAGCATCCTTCTCAAGCTATGTGTTCCTTTGCAGAGTTTCCGGACGAGCATACAGCCTTCACAGTAAGCTTGGATGAGAGCTATATTCCAAGGACATATGAAGAAGCTATGGCTTTAAAGGAGTGGAGAGATTCAGTTGCTGATGAGTCCGGAGCCATGATTAAGAATGAAACGTGGTATGAGAGTGAACTGCCTAAAGGGAAGAAGGCAGTGACTAGTAAATGGGTGTTCACAATCAAGTTTCATCCTGATGGGAGAATAGAGAGGCGCAAATCTAGGTTGGTGGCAAGAGGATTTACTCAGACATATGGTGAGGACTATGTTGAGACCTTTGCTCCTGTGGCTAAACTTCATACTATCAGGATTGTATTATCTTTAGCTGTGAATCTTGAGTGGGATTTGTGGCAAATGGATGTGAAGAATGCATTCCTTCAAGGAGAGTTGGAAGATGAAGTATACATGCATCCACCACCAGGTCTTGAACATCTAGTAAAGAAGGGTAATGTGTTGAGGTTGAGGAAAGCTATCTATGGTCTCAAGCAGTCTCCAAGGGCGTGGTACAACAAGTTGAGTACTACACTGAATGGGAGAGGGTTCAGAAAGTCAGAATTGGATCACACTCTCTTTACCCTAACCACCTCATCTGGTATTGTGGTGTTGCTTGTGTATGTGGATGATATCATCATCACAGGCAGTGATAAGGAAGGCATCAAGGCTACAAAGGAGTATCTCAAGGCAAGCTTTGAGATTAAAGACTTGGGGGAAATGAAGTATTTTCTTGGGATTGAGATATGCAGATCAAAGGAAGGATTGTTTATGTCCCAAAGGAAGTATGTGATTGATCTCTTGAAGGGAGCAGATGCCTATGGAGGAAAGACAGCCAAGATGCCAATGGAGGACGGTTACAAGGTTCCACGTGAGGGGGAGATTGAGGATAGCAAGCCGTTCCATGATCCTAAGCTATATAGGAAGCTGGTGGGGAAGTTGATTTATCTTACCATTACTAGACCTGATGTGTGTTTTGCGGTGAATCAAGTCAGTCAACACATGCAAGTTCCTAAGGAGCACCATTGGCGGATGGTGGAAAGGATCTTGATGTATCTGAATGGAACTACTGGTCTTGGAGTATGGATGGGATGTAACAAGAGTACTGAGGTTGTAGGCTACTGTGATGCAGATTGGGCTGGAGACCGAGCAGACAGAAGATCAACCACAGGCTATTGTACATTCATTGGTGGTAACTTGGTCACTTGGAAGAGTAAGAAGCAGAAGGTAGTGTCTTGCTCCAGTGCTGAGGCCGAGTATAGAGCAATGCTGAAGCTTACAAATGAGTTAGTGTGGATAAAAGGGATTTTGAAGCATCTGGAGATTATTCAAGCAACGCCAATGACAATGCATTGTGATAATCAAGCAGCTATCCACATTGCATCTAATTCTGTGTTCCATGAGAGAACAAAGCACATTGAGGTTGATTGTCACAAGGTGAGGCAGATGATGATTCTTGGGGTGATTCTACCTTGTTATACTCGGAGTGAGGATCAGTTAGCAGATGTGTTCACAAAGGCAGCAAGGCAAAAGACAATGGAGTCCATACACATCAGGTTAGGACTCATTGATCTCTCGCCTAAGGACTAGTCTATACACTCTCCTGATCATGTGATCTCTACTCTTTCCTCATTAAGGTTTTGTCCCAATGGGTTTTCCTTAATGAGGTTTTAATGAGGGAGATCTCATGGTTCTTCCAAGCTTGACTTGTTCCACATGGTCAAGCTTGAGGGGGAGTGTTGAGATGAGAGAATAAAGTGTTGAGATGAAGTGATTGTTGAGATGAGGTGATAAAGAGTGGATACATTGATAGAGGAAGAGTATTGGGACAGATAGTAACTTTGGAGTTTTACCACAGTAACTTTAGTTTTACTGTGGTAACTAAGTTAAAGGGTTAGGAAGTTACCTTGGATCACTTTGGTGAGGAGAAGCACGCCCAAGAGGAGTCAGGATAAGGGAGGAGCTGTTTGGATAAGGTCTGGTCATAGCTGGAAAGGTAAAGCTACTTTACAGCCTGTCCAAGCATGTGAAGCCTCTCAGCAGCCAGCTAGCCTTGACTTCACATGCTTTGAGTCCCATTTCGAAATCCCCTTTGTATCAGCCTTATCTCTTCCTATATAACTTGTATCTGAGACATTAAATTAATTAATGGAGTTTTGAGTCTCTCTCTCTCTTGTTCTTAATCTCCAATCTCTTTAATTCTCAGATTAAACTTAATCACTCTTTAAATCACAAAATCTAATACTCACCTGCTTTCTATCTGCCTCAGTTTACTTCAAATTTGATATCAGTGAAGAAGGCCACAGTTGATCTTGATTGTCAAGTAGTATTCAGGCCAAATGAAGTTGAGTTTCAAGATTTGAAGACTGGGAGAGTTATTGGTAGAGGGGAGAGCAAGAATCAGTTATATCATCTCCAAACAGCTAAGACTTCTAACCCTATTGATTCTGTATGCTTGAGTAGTGCTGCTGATAGGAGTGATAGTATTACCTGGCATGCTAGATTGGGACATCCTCATGCTCGTGCAATTGAATTGATTATGCCTAATATGTCATTCAATCACTTGGAATGTGAAGCTTGCATCTTAGGGAAGCATTGTAGGACTGTTTTTCCTACATCAGAGACCATATATGCAAATTGCTTTGATCTTGTTCATTCTGATGTGTGGACAGCCCCTTGTATGTCTAGAGAAAACCAGAAGTATTTTGTGACATTCATAGATGAGAAGTCTAAGTATACATGGATCACATTGCTGCCATCTAAGGATAGAGTGTTTGATGCTTTTGTCAACTTCCAAGCATATGTAACTAATCATTACAATGCTACTGTGAAGGTACTACGGTCTGATAATGGAGGAGAATACACCAGTCATGCCTTCAAGAATCACTTGGCTAAACATGGGATAGTGCATCAGACCAGTTGTCCTTACACACCACAACAGAATGGGGTAGCTGAGAGGAAGAATAGGCATCTGATGGAGGTGGCTAGATCCATGATGTATCATGCTAATGTTCCAAAGAGGTTTTGGGGTGATGCTGTTCAGACTGCATGTTATCTTATCAATCGGATTCCAACTAAGGTATTGAAGAATCTGTCTCCATTTGAGGTGCTGAACAAGAGCAAGCCATACATAGATCATCTGCGTGTCTTTGGATGCCTATGTTATGTCTGGGTTCCAGGAGAACAGAGAAACAAGTTGGAGGCAAAGAGCACTAAAGCAATGCTCATTGGGTACTCAGTAACTCAGAAGGGGTATAAGTGCTATGATCCAGCAACCAGGAGAGTGTTGGTGTCTAGAGATGTTAAGTTCATAGAGACCAAAGGGTATTATGAAGAAAAGAATTGGGAAGACTGGAAGATCTGTCTCAAGAACCAAGAAACATGGCAGAGAATCTGAGGAACATATTGGAAAGGCTTGGGGTAAACATGTCCCAGGATAAGGTTAGAGAACCTGAAAGAACAACTCCCCTTGATCATGAGGGGGGAAATGAGTCTGAATCAGGAGTGCAAGAGCAGCACCAAGGGGATTCAGGTCATCATGATCAAGAGGTGACAGAAGAAGTAGAGAATGTTCCTCAGGTCCGTGTGGATGAGCAGGGAGAGGTTCATGATCATGAGGAGGTGAGTGAGACAGAAACTAAGGTTCAAGCTGAGGTTCAAGCTGAGGATCAGGTTCAGGCTTTGCGGAGGAGCACAAGGATAAAGAGGGATGCTTCCAACTGGGTAAACACGAGAGTGTACTACAATGCCCAGGCTGTGGAGCATCCTTCTCAAGCCGTGTGTTCCTTTGCAGAATATCCAGAAGAGCACATGGTGTTTATGTGTAACTTGGATGAGAATGAGATACCAAGATCTTATGAAGAAGCTATGAAGCACAAGGGTTGGAGAGATTCAGTAGGAGATGAAAGGGATGCAATGATCAGGAATGACACTTGGTATGAGAGTGAGTTACCTAAAGGAAAGAAGGCAGTTTCAAGTAGATGGATCTTCACCATCAAGTATCTTGCAAATGGGGAGATAGATAGGCGCAAGACTGGGATCACCTGATTTGAAAGTGTGATAGCTTCTTCATCCTAATTCCTATGAGATTTATTCCACTTCCTAATGATTCTCCACTACTTTATGTATCAAAATCAAGCTTCTTACATCGCGATTCTTCCTGGTTTGATTAGAATGACAAAGAAGTTGTCATATTCCCAAATAGGAAAACTGGGATCACCTGATTTGAAAGTGAGATAGCTTCTTCATCCTAACTCCTATGAGATTTATTCCACTTCCTAATGATTCTCCACTACTTTATGTATCAAAATCAAGCTTTTTACATCGCGATTCTTCCTGTTTTGATTAGAATGACAAAGAAGTAGTCATATTCCCAAACAGGAAAACTGGGATCACCTGATTTGAAAGTGGGATAGCTTCTTCATCCTAACTCCTATGAGATTTATTCCACTTCCTAATGATTCTCCACTACTTTATGTATCAAAATCAAGCTTTTTACATGGCGATTCTTCCTGGTTTGATTAGAATGACAAAGAAGTTGTCATATTCCCAAACAGGAAAACTGGGATCACCTGATTTGAAAGTGGGATAGCATGGTTTGATTAGAATGACAAAGAAGTTGTCATATTCCCAAACAGGAAACTGGGATCACCTGATTTGAAAGTGGGATAGCTTCTTCATCCTAACTCCTATGAGATTTATTCCACTTCCTAATGATTCTCCACTACTTTATGTATCAAAATCAAGCTTCTTACATCGCGATTCTTCCTGGTTTGATTAGAATGACAAAGAAGTTGTCATATTCCCAAACAGGAAAACTGGGATCACCTGATTTGAAAGTGGGATAGCTTCTTCATCCTAACTCCTATGAGATTTATTCCACTTCCTAATGATTCTCCACTACTTTATGTATCAAAATCAAGCTTCTTACATGGCGATTCTTCCTGGTTTGATTAGAATGACAAAGAAGTTGTCATATTCCCAAACAGGAAAACTGGGATCACCTGATTTGAAAGTGGGATAGCTTCTTCATCCTAACTCCTATGAGATTTTTTCCACTTCCTAGTGATTCTCCACTACTTTATGTATCAAAATCAAGCTTCTTACATCGCGATTCTTCCTGGTTTGATTAGAATGACAAAGAAGTTGTCATATTCCCAAACAGGAAAACTGGGATCACCTGATTTGAAAGTGGGATAGCTTCTTCATCCTAACTCCTATGAGATTTATTCCACTTCCTAATGATTCTCCACTACTTTATGTATCAAAATCAAGCTTTTTACATCGCGATTCTTCCTGTTTTGATTAGAATGACAAAGAAGTTGTCATATTCCCAAACAGGAAAACTGGGATCACCTGATTTGAAAGTGGGATAGCTTCTTCATCCTAACTCCTATGAGATTTTTCCACTTCCTAATGATTCTCCACTACTTTATGTATCAAAATCAAGCTTCTTACATCGCGATTCTTCCTGTTTTGATTAGAATGACAAAGAAGTTGTCATATTCCCAAACAGGAAAACTGGGATCACCTGATTTGAAAGTGGGATAGCTTCTTCATCCTAACTCCTATGAGATTTTTTCCACTTCCTAATGATTCTCCACTACTTTATGTATCAAAATCAAGCTTCTTACATCGCGATTCTTCCTGGTTTGATTAGAATGACAAAGAAGTTGTCATATTCCCAAACAGGAAAACTGGGATCACCTGATTTGAAAGTGGGATAGCTTCTTCATCCTAACTCCTATGAGATTTATTCCACTTCCTAATGATTCTCCACTACTTTATGTATCAAAATCAAGCTTTTTACATGGCGATTCTTCCTGGTTTGATTAGAATGACAAAGAAGTTGTCATATTCCCAAACAGGAAAACTGGGATCACCTGATTTGAAAGTGGGATAGCTTCTTCATCCTAACTCCTATGAGATTTATTCCACTTCCTAATGATTCTCCACTACTTTATGTATCAAAATCAAGCTTCTTACATCGCGATTCTTCCTGGTTTGATTAGAATGACAAAGAAGTTGTCATATTCCCAAACAGGAAAACTGGGATCACCTGATTTGAAAGTGGGATAGCTTCTTCATCCTAACTCCTATGAGATTTATTCCACTTCCTAATGATTCTCCACTACTTTATGTATCAAAATCAAGCTTCTTACATCGCGATTCTTCCTGGTTTGATTAGAATGACAAAGAAGTTGTCATATTCCCAAACAGGAAAACTGGGATCACCTGATTTGAAAGTGGGATAGCTTCTTCATCCTAACTCCTATGAGATTTATTCCACTTCCTAATGATTCTCCACTACTTTATGTATCAAAATCAAGCTTCTTACATCGCGATTCTTCCTGTTTTGATTAGAATGACAAAGAAGTTGTCATATTCCCAAACAGGAAAACTGGGATCACCTGATTTGAAAGTGGGATAGCTTCTTCATCCTAACTCCTATGAGATTTATTCCACTTCCTAATGATTCTCCACTACTTTATGTATCAAAATCAAGCTTCTTACATCGCGATTCTTCCTGGTTTGATTAGAATGACAAAGAAGTTGTCATATTCCCAAACAGGAAAACTGGGATCACCTGATTTGAAAGTGGGATAGCTTCTTCATCCTAACTCCTATGAGATTTATTCCACTTCCTAATGATTCTCCACTACTTTATGTATCAAAATCAAGCTTCTTACATCGCGATTCTTCCTGGTTTGATTAGAATGACAAAGAAGTTGTCATATTCCCAAACAGGAAAACTGGGATCACCTGATTTGAAAGTGGGATAGCTTCTTCATCCTAACTCCTATGAGATTTATTCCACTTCCTAATGATTCTCCACTACTTTATGTATCAAAATCAAGCTTCTTACATCGCGATTCTTCCTGGTTTGATTAGAATGACAAAGAAGTTGTCATATTCCCAAACAGGAAAACTGGGATCACCTGATTTGAAAGTGGGATAGCTTCTTCATCCTAACTCCTATGAGATTTATTCCACTTCCTAATGATTCTCCACTACTTTATGTATCAAAATCAAGCTTCTTACATCGCGATTCTTCCTGGTTTGATTAGAATGACAAAGAAGTTGTCATATTCCCAAACAGGAAAACTGGGATCACCTGATTTGAAAGTGGGATAGCTTCTTCATCCTAACTCCTATGAGATTTATTCCACTTCCTAATGATTCTCCACTACTTTATGTATCAAAATCAAGCTTTTTACATCGCGATTCTTCCTGGTTTGATTAGAATGACAAAGAAGTTGTCATATTCCCAAACAGGAAAACTGGGATCACCTGATTTGAAAGTGGGATAGCTTCTTCATCCTAACTCCTATGAGATTTATTCCACTTCCTAATGATTCTCCACTACTTTATGTATCAAAATCAAGCTTTTTACATCGCGATTCTTCCTGTTTGATTAGAATGACAAAGAAGTTGTCATATTCCCAAACAGGAAAACTGGGATCACCTGATTTGAAAGTGGGATAGCTTCTTCATCCTAACTCCTATGAGATTTTTTCCACTTCCTAATGATTCTCCACTACTTTATGTATCAAAATCAAGCTTCTTACATCGCGATTCTTCCTGGTTTGATTAGAATGACAAAGAAGTTGTCATATTCCCAAACAGGAAAACTGGGATCACCTGATTTGAAAGTGGGATAGCTTCTTCATCCTAACTCCTATGAGATTTATTCCACTTCCTAATGATTCTCCACTACTTTATGTATCAAAATCAAGCTTCTTACATCGCGATTCTTCCTGGTTTGATTAGAATGACAAAGAAGTTGTCATATTCCCAAACAGGAAAACTGGGATCACCTGATTTGAAAGTGGGATAGCTTCTTCATCCTAACTCCTATGAGATTTATTCCACTTCCTAATGATTCTCCACTACTTTATGTATCAAAATCAAGCTTCTTACATCGCGATTCTTCCTGGTTTGATTAGAATGACAAAGAAGTTGTCATATTCCCAAACAGGAAAACTGGGATCACCTGATTTGAAAGTGGGATAGCTTCTTCATCCTAACTCCTATGAGATTTATTCCACTTCCTAATGATTCTCCACTACTTTATGTATCAAAATCAAGCTTCTTACATCGCGATTCTTCCTGGTTTGATTAGAATGACAAAGAAGTTGTCATATTCCCAAACAGGAAAACTGGGATCACCTGATTTGAAAGTGGGATAGCTTCTTCATCCTAACTCCTATGAGATTTATTCCACTTCCTAATGATTCTCCACTACTTTATGTATCAAAATCAAGCTTCTTACATCGCGATTCTTCCTGGTTTGATTAGAATGACAAAGAAGTTGTCATATTCCCAAACAGGAAAACTGGGATCACCTGATTTGAAAGTGGGATAGCTTCTTCATCCTAACTCCTATGAGATTTATTCCACTTCCTAATGATTCTCCACTACTTTATGTATCAAAATCAAGCTTTTACATGGCGATTCTTCCTGTTTGATTAGAATGACAAAGAAGTTGTCATATTCCCAAACAGGAAAACTGGGATCACCTGATTTGAAAGTGGGATAGCTTCTTCATCCTAACTCCTATGAGATTTATTCCACTTCCTAATGATTCTCCACTACTTTATGTATCAAAATCAAGCTTCTTACATCGCGATTCTTCCTGGTTTGATTAGAATGACAAAGAAGTTGTCATATTCCCAAACAGGAAAACTGGGATCACCTGATTTGAAAGTGGGATAGCTTCTTCATCCTAACTCCTATGAGATTTATTCCACTTCCTAATGATTCTCCACTACTTTATGTATCAAAATCAAGCTTTTTACATGGCGATTCTTCCTGTTTTGATTAGAATGACAAAGAAGTTGTCATATTCCCAAACAGGAAAACTGGGATCACCTGATTTGAAAGTGGGATAGCTTCTTCATCCTAACTCCTATGAGATTTTTTCCACTTCCTAATGATTCTCCACTACTTTATGTATCAAAATCAAGCTTCTTACATCGCGATTCTTCCTGGTTTGATTAGAATGACAAAGAAGTTGTCATATTCCCAAACAGGAAAACTGGGATCACCTGATTTGAAAGTGGGATAGCTTCTTCATCCTAACTCCTATGAGATTTATTCCACTTCCTAATGATTCTCCACTACTTTATGTATCAAAATCAAGCTTTTACATCGCGATTCTTCCTGTTTTGATTAGAATGACAAAGAAGTTGTCATATTCCCAAACAGGAAAACTGGGATCACCTGATTTGAAAGTGGGATAGCTTCTTCATCCTAACTCCTATGAGATTTTTTCCACTTCCTAATGATTCTCCACTACTTTATGTATCAAAATCAAGCTTCTTACATCGCGATTCTTCCTGGTTTGATTAGAATGACAAAGAAGTTGTCATATTCCCAAACAGGAAAACTGGGATCACCTGATTTGAAAGTGGGATAGCTTCTTCATCCTAACTCCTATGAGATTTATTCCACTTCCTAATGATTCTCCACTACTTTATGTATCAAAATCAAGCTTTTTACATCGCGATTCTTCCTGGTTTGATTAGAATGACAAAGAAGTTGTCATATTCCCAAACAGGAAAACTGGGATCACCTGATTTGAAAGTGGGATAGCTTCTTCATCCTAACTCCTATGAGATTTATTCCACTTCCTAATGATTCTCCACTACTTTATGTATCAAAATCAAGCTTTTTACATCGCGATTCTTCCTGGTTTGATTAGAATGACAAAGAAGTTGTCATATTCCCAAACAGGAAAACTGGGATCACCTGATTTGAAAGTGGGATAGCTTCTTCATCCTAACTCCTATGAGATTTATTCCACTTCCTAATGATTCTCCACTACTTTATGTATCAAAATCAAGCTTCTTACATCGCGATTCTTCCTGTTTGATTAGAATGACAAAGAAGTTGTCATATTCCCAAACAGGAAAACTGGGATCACCTGATTTGAAAGTGGGATAGCTTCTTCATCCTAACTCCTATGAGATTTTTCCACTTCCTAATGATTCTCCACTACTTTATGTATCAAAATCAAGCTTCTTACATCGCGATTCTTCCTGGTTTGATTAGAATGACAAAGAAGTTGTCATATTCCCAAACAGGAAAACTGGGATCACCTGATTTGAAAGTGGGATAGCTTCTTCATCCTAACTCCTATGAGATTTATTCCACTTCCTAATGATTCTCCACTACTTTATGTATCAAAATCAAGCTTTTTACATCGCGATTCTTCCTGTTTTGATTAGAATGACAAAGAAGTTGTCATATTCCCAAACAGGAAAACTGGGATCACCTGATTTGAAAGTGGGATAGCTTCTTCATCCTAACTCCTATGAGATTTATTCCACTTCCTAATGATTCTCCACTACTTTATGTATCAAAATCAAGCTTCTTACATCGCGATTCTTCCTGGTTTGATTAGAATGACAAAGAAGTTGTCATATTCCCAAACAGGAAAACTGGGATCACCTGATTTGAAAGTGGGATAGCTTCTTCATCCTAACTCCTATGAGATTTATTCCACTTCCTAATGATTCTCCACTACTTTATGTATCAAAATCAAGCTTCTTACATCGCGATTCTTCCTGTTTTGATTAGAATGACAAAGAAGTTGTCATATTCCCAAACAGGAAAACTGGGATCACCTGATTTGAAAGTGGGATAGCTTCTTCATCCTAACTCCTATGAGATTTTTCCACTTCCTAATGATTCTCCACTACTTTATGTATCAAAATCAAGCTTTTACATCGCGATTCTTCCTGTTTGATTAGAATGACAAAGAAGTTGTCATATTCCCAAACAGGAAAACTGGGATCACCTGATTTGAAAGTGGGATAGCTTCTTCATCCTAACTCCTATGAGATTTATTCCACTTCCTAATGATTCTCCACTACTTTATGTATCAAAATCAAGCTTCTTACATCGCGATTCTTCCTGGTTTGATTAGAATGACAAAGAAGTTGTCATATTCCCAAACAGGAAAACTGGGATCACCTGATTTGAAAGTGGGATAGCTTCTTCATCCTAACTCCTATGAGATTTATTCCACTTCCTAATGATTCTCCACTACTTTATGTATCAAAATCAAGCTTCTTACATCGCGATTCTTCCTGGTTTGATTAGAATGACAAAGAAGTTGTCATATTCCCAAACAGGAAAACTGGGATCACCTGATTTGAAAGTGGGATAGCTTCTTCATCCTAACTCCTATGAGATTTTTTCCACTTCCTAATGATTCTCCACTACTTTATGTATCAAAATCAAGCTTTTTACATCGCGATTCTTCCTGTTTTGATTAGAATGACAAAGAAGTTGTCATATTCCCAAACAGGAAAACTGGGATCACCTGATTTGAAAGTGGGATAGCTTCTTCATCCTAACTCCTATGAGATTTTTCCACTTCCTAATGATTCTCCACTACTTTATGTATCAAAATCAAGCTTCTTACATCGCGATTCTTCCTGGTTTGATTAGAATGACAAAGAAGTTGTCATATTCCCAAACAGGAAAACTGGGATCACCTGATTTGAAAGTGGGATAGCTTCTTCATCCTAACTCCTATGAGATTTATTCCACTTCCTAATGATTCTCCACTACTTTATGTATCAAAATCAAGCTTTTTACATCGCGATTCTTCCTGTTTTGATTAGAATGACAAAGAAGTTGTCATATTCCCAAACAGGAAAACTGGGATCACCTGATTTGAAAGTGGGATAGCTTCTTCATCCTAACTCCTATGAGATTTTTTCCACTTCCTAATGATTCTCCACTACTTTATGTATCAAAATCAAGCTTCTTACATCGCGATTCTTCCTGGTTTGATTAGAATGACAAAGAAGTTGTCATATTCCCAAACAGGAAAACTGGGATCACCTGATTTGAAAGTGGGATAGCTTCTTCATCCTAACTCCTATGAGATTTTTCCACTTCCTAATGATTCTCCACTACTTTATGTATCAAAATCAAGCTTTTTACATCGCGATTCTTCCTGGTTTGATTAGAATGACAAAGAAGTTGTCATATTCCCAAACAGGAAAACTGGGATCACCTGATTTGAAAGTGGGATAGCTTCTTCATCCTAACTCCTATGAGATTTATTCCACTTCCTAATGATTCTCCACTACTTTATGTATCAAAATCAAGCTTCTTACATCGCGATTCTTCCTGGTTTGATTAGAATGACAAAGAAGTTGTCATATTCCCAAACAGGAAAACTGGGATCACCTGATTTGAAAGTGGGATAGCTTCTTCATCCTAACTCCTATGAGATTTATTCCACTTCCTAATGATTCTCCACTACTTTATGTATCAAAATCAAGCTTTTTACATCGCGATTCTTCCTGTTTTGATTAGAATGACAAAGAAGTTGTCATATTCCCAAACAGGAAAACTGGGATCACCTGATTTGAAAGTGGGATAGCTTCTTCATCCTAACTCCTATGAGATTTATTCCACTTCCTAATGATTCTCCACTACTTTATGTATCAAAATCAAGCTTCTTACATCGCGATTCTTCCTGGTTTGATTAGAATGACAAAGAAGTTGTCATATTCCCAAACAGGAAAACTGGGATCACCTGATTTGAAAGTGGGATAGCTTCTTCATCCTAACTCCTATGAGATTTATTCCACTTCCTAATGATTCTCCACTACTTTATGTATCAAAATCAAGCTTTTTACATCGCGATTCTTCCTGTTTGATTAGAATGACAAAGAAGTTGTCATATTCCCAAACAGGAAAACTGGGATCACCTGATTTGAAAGTGGGATAGCTTCTTCATCCTAACTCCTATGAGATTTTTTCCACTTCCTAATGATTCTCCACTACTTTATGTATCAAAATCAAGCTTTTTACATCGCGATTCTTCCTGTTTTGATTAGAATGACAAAGAAGTTGTCATATTCCCAAACAGGAAAACTGGGATCACCTGATTTGAAAGTGGGATAGCTTCTTCATCCTAACTCCTATGAGATTTTTTCCACTTCCTAATGATTCTCCACTACTTTATGTATCAAAATCAAGCTTCTTACATCGCGATTCTTCCTGGTTTGATTAGAATGACAAAGAAGTTGTCATATTCCCAAACAGGAAAACTGGGATCACCTGATTTGAAAGTGGGATAGCTTCTTCATCCTAACTCCTATGAGATTTATTCCACTTCCTAATGATTCTCCACTACTTTATGTATCAAAATCAAGCTTTTTACATGGCGATTCTTCCTGTTTTGATTAGAATGACAAAGAAGTTGTCATATTCCCAAACAGGAAAACTGGGATCACCTGATTTGAAAGTGGGATAGCTTCTTCATCCTAACTCCTATGAGATTTATTCCACTTCCTAATGATTCTCCACTACTTTATGTATCAAAATCAAGCTTTTTACATGGCGATTCTTCCTGTTTGATTAGAATGACAAAGAAGTTGTCATATTCCCAAACAGGAAAACTGGGATCACCTGATTTGAAAGTGGGATAGCTTCTTCATCCTAACTCCTATGAGATTTATTCCACTTCCTAATGATTCTCCACTACTTTATGTATCAAAATCAAGCTTTTTACATCGCGATTCTTCCTGTTTTGATTAGAATGACAAAGAAGTTGTCATATTCCCAAACAGGAAACTGGGATCACCTGATTTGAAAGTGGGATAGCTTCTTCATCCTAACTCCTATGAGATTTATTCCACTTCCTAATGATTCTCCACTACTTTATGTATCAAAATCAAGCTTCTTACATCGCGATTCTTCCTGGTTTGATTAGAATGACAAAGAAGTTGTCATATTCCCAAACAGGAAAACTGGGATCACCTGATTTGAAAGTGGGATAGCTTCTTCATCCTAACTCCTATGAGATTTATTCCACTTCCTAATGATTCTCCACTACTTTATGTATCAAAATCAAGCTTCTTACATCGCGATTCTTCCTGGTTTGATTAGAATGACAAAGAAGTTGTCATATTCCCAAACAGGAAAACTGGGATCACCTGATTTGAAAGTGGGATAGCTTCTTCATCCTAACTCCTATGAGATTTTTTCCACTTCCTAATGATTCTCCACTACTTTATGTATCAAAATCAAGCTTTTTACATGGCGATTCTTCCTGTTTTGATTAGAATGACAAAGAAGTTGTCATATTCCCAAACAGGAAAACTGGGATCACCTGATTTGAAAGTGGGATAGCTTCTTCATCCTAACTCCTATGAGATTTTTTCCACTTAATAATGATTCTCCACTACTTTATGTATCAAAATCAAGCTTCTTACATCGCGATTCTTCCTGGTTTGATTAGAATGACAAAGAAGTTGTCATATTCCCAAACAGGAAAACTGGGATCACCTGATTTGAAAGTGGGATAGCTTCTTCATCCTAACTCCTATGAGATTTATTCCACTTCCTAATGATTCTCCACTACTTTATGTATCAAAATCAAGCTTTTTACATGGCGATTCTTCCTGTTTGATTAGAATGACAAAGAAGTTGTCATATTCCCAAACAGGAAAACTGGGATCACCTGATTTGAAAGTGGGATAGCTTCTTCATCCTAACTCCTATGAGATTTTTCCACTTCCTAGTGATTCTCCACTACTTTATGTATCAAAATCAAGCTTCTTACATCGCGATTCTTCCTGGTTTGATTAGAATGACAAAGAAGTTGTCATATTCCCAAACAGGAAAACTGGGATCACCTGATTTGAAAGTGGGATAGCTTCTTCATCCTAACTCCTATGAGATTTTTCCACTTCCTAGTGATTCTCCACTACTTTATGTATCAAAATCAAGCTTCTTACATCGCGATTCTTCCTGGTTTGATTAGAATGACAAAGAAGTTGTCATATTCCCAAACAGGAAAACTGGGATCACCTGATTTGAAAGTGGGATAGCTTCTTCATCCTAACTCCTATGAGATTTATTCCACTTCCTAATGATTCTCCACTACTTTATGTATCAAAATCAAGCTTTTACATGCGATTCTTCCTGTTTTGATTAGAATGACAAAGAAGTTGTCATATTCCCAAACAGGAAAACTGGGATCACCTGATTTGAAAGTGGGATAGCTTCTTCATCCTAACTCCTATGAGATTTATTCCACTTCCTAATGATTCTCCACTACTTTATGTATCAAAATCAAGCTTCTTACATCGCGATTCTTCCTGGTTTGATTAGAATGACAAAGAAGTTGTCATATTCCAAACAGGAAAAACTGGGATCATCTGATTTGAAAGTGGGGATAGCTTCTTCATCCTAACTCCTATGAGATTATTCCACTTCCGTGATTCTCCACTACTTTATGTATCAAAATCAAGCTTTTTACATGGCGATTCTTCCTGTTTGATTAGAATGACAAAGAAGAAGTTGTCATATTCCCAAACAGGAAAACTGGGATCACCTGATTTGAAAGTGGGATAGCTTCTTCATCCTAACTCCTATGAGATTTATCCACTTTATAATGATTCTCAACTACTTATGTATCAAAATCAAGCTTCTTACATCGCGATTCTTCCTGTTTTGATTAGAATGACAAAGAAGTTGTCATATTCCCAAACAGGAAAACTGGGATCACCTGATTTGAAAGTGGGATAGCTTCTTCATCCTAACTCCTATGAGATTTTTCCACTTCCTAATGATTCTCCACTACTTATGTATCAAAATCAAGCTTTTTACATGGCGATTCTTCTGTTTTGATTAGAATGACAAAGAAGTTGTCATATTCCCAAAAGGAAACTGGGATCACCTGATTTGAAAGTGGGATAGCTTCTTCATCCTAACTCCTATGAGATTTATTCCATTTCTAATGATTCTCAACTACTTATGTATCAAAATCCGCTTCTTACACGCGCTTCTCTGTTTGATTAGAATGACAAAAGAAGTTGTCATATTCCCAAACAGGAAAACTGGGATCACCTGATTTGAAAGTGGGATAGCTTCTTCATCCTAACTCCTATGAGATTTATTCCACTAATAATGATTCTCCACTACTTATGTATCAAAATCAAGCTTTTACATCGCGATTTCTTC
>NW_026016944.1:0-18980 GCF_020379485.1 Brassica napus | reverse complement strand
TGAATAAACTCATAAGAGTTGGGATGAAGAAGTTATCCCACTTTCTAATCAGGTGATTCCAGTTTCCCAGTTTGGAATAGGACAGCTTCTTCGTCGTTCCAATCAAACCAGGATGAATCACTTTGTAAGAAGCTTGATTTGGATACATAAAGTGTTGGAGAATCACCAGGAAGTTGAATAAATCTCATAAGAGTTGGGATGAAGAAGTTATCCCACTTTCTAATCAGGTGATTCCAGTTTGGGAATAGGACAGCTTCTTCGTCGTCCAATCAAACCAGGATGAATCACTTTGTAAGAAGCTTGATTTGGATACCACCAGGAAGTTGAATAATCTCATAAGAGTTGGGATGAAGAAGTTATCCCACTTTCTAATCAGGTGATTCCAGTTTCCCAGTTTGGGAATAGGACAGCTTCTTCGTCGTTCCAATCAAACCAGGATGAATCACTTTGTAAGAAGCTTGATTTGGATACATAAAGTGTTGAGAATCACCAGGAAGTTGAATAAATCTCATAGGAGTTGGGATGAAGAAGTTATCCCACTTTCTAATCAGGTGATTCCAGTTTCCCAGTTTGGGAATAGGACAGCTTCTTCGTCGTTCCAATCAAACCAGGATGAATCACTTTGTAAGAAGCTTGATTTGGATACATAAAGTGTTGGAGAATCACCAGGAAGTTGATAAATCTCATAAGAGTTGGGATGAAGAAGTTATCCCACTTTCTAATCAGGTGATTCCAGTTTCCCAGTTTGGGAATAGGACAGCTTCTTCGTCGTTCCAATCAAACCAGGATGAATCACTTTGTAAGAAGCTTGATTTGGATACATAAATGGTGGAGAATCACCAGGAAGTTGAATAAATCTCATAGGAGTTGGGATGAAGAAGTTATCCCACTTTCTAATCAGGTGATTCCAGTTTCCCAGTTTGGGAATAGGACAGCTTCTTCGTCGTTCCAATCAAACCAGGATGAATCACTTTGTAAGAAGCTTGATTTGGATACATAAAGTGTTGGAGAATCACCAGGAAGTTGAATAATCTCATAGGAGTTGGGATGAAGAAGTTATCCCACTTTCTAATCAGGTGATTCCAGTTTCCCAGTTTGGGAATAGGACAGCTTCTTCGTCGTTCCAATCAAACCAGGATGAATCACTTTGTAAGAAGCTTGATTTGGATACATAAAGTGTTGGAGAATCACCAGGAAGTTGAATAAATCTCATAGGAGTTGGGATGAAGAAGTTATCCCACTTTCTAATCAGGTGATTCCAGTTTCCCAGTTTGGGAATAGGACAGCTTCTTCGTCGTTCCAATCAAACCAGGATGAATCACTTTGTAAGAAGCTTGATTTGGATACATAAAGTGTTGGAGAATCACCAGGAAGTTGAATAAATCTCATAGGAGTTGGGATGAAGAAGTTATCCCACTTTCTAATCAGGTGATTCCAGTTTCCCAGTTTGGGAATAGGACAGCTTCTTCGTCGTTCCAATCAAACCAGGATGAATCACTTTGTAAGAAGCTTGATTTGGATACATAAAGTGTTGGAGAATCACCAGGAAGTTGAATAAATCTCATAGGAGTTGGGATGAAGAAGTTATCCCACTTTCTAATCAGGTGATTCCAGTTTCCCAGTTTGGGAATAGGACAGCTTCTTCGTCGTTCCAATCAAACCAGGATGAATCACTTTGTAAGAAGCTTGATTTGGATACATAAAGTGTTGGAGAATCACCAGGAAGTTGAATAAATCTCATAGGAGTTGGGATGAAGAAGTTATCCCACTTTCTAATCAGGTGATTCCAGTTTCCCAGTTTGGGAATAGGACAGCTTCTTCGTCGTTCCAATCAAACCAGGATGAATCACTTTGTAAGAAGCTTGATTTGGATACATAAAGTTGGAGAATCACCAGGAAGTTGAATAAATCTCATAGGAGTTGGGATGAAGAAGTTATCCCACTTTCTAATCAGGTGATTCCAGTTTCCCAGTTTGGGAATAGGACAGCTTCTTCGTCGTTCCAATCAAACCAGGATGAATCACTTTGTAAGAAGCTTGATTTGGATACATAAAGTGTTGGAGAATCACCAGGAAGTTGAATAAATCTCATAGGAGTTGGGATGAAGAAGTTATCCCACTTTCTAATCAGGTGATTCCAGTTTCCCAGTTTGGGAATAGGACAGCTTCTTCGTCGTTCCAATCAAACCAGGATGAATCACTTTGTAAGAAGCTTGATTTGGATACATAAAGTGTTGGAGAATCACCAGGAAGTTGAATAAATCTCATAGGAGTTGGGATGAAGAAGTTATCCCACTTTCTAATCAGGTGATTCCAGTTTCCCAGTTTGGGAATAGGACAGCTTCTTCGTCGTTCCAATCAAACCAGGATGAATCACTTTGTAAGAAGCTTGATTTGGATACATAAAGTGTTGGAGAATCACCAGGAAGTTGAATAAATCTCATAGGAGTTGGGATGAAGAAGTTATCCCACTTTCTAATCAGGTGATTCCAGTTTCCCAGTTTGGGAATAGGACAGCTTCTTCGTCGTTCCAATCAAACCAGGATGAATCACTTTGTAAGAAGCTTGATTTGGATACATAAAGTGGTGGAGAATCACCAGGAAGTTGAATAAATCTCATAGGAGTTGGGATGAAGAAGTTATCCCACTTTCTAATCAGGTGATTCCAGTTTCCCAGTTTGGGAATAGGACAGCTTCTTCGTCGTTCCAATCAAACCAGGATGAATCACTTTGTAAGAAGCTTGATTTGGATACATAAAGTGTTGGAGAATCACCAGGAAGTTGAATAAATCTCATAGGAGTTGGGATGAAGAAGTTATCCCACTTTCTAATCAGGTGATTCCAGTTTCCCAGTTTGGGAATAGGACAGCTTCTTCGTCGTTCCAATCAAACCAGGATGAATCACTTTGTAAGAAGCTTGATTTGGATACATAAAGTGTTGGAGAATCACCAGGAAGTTGAATAAATCTCATAGGAGTTGGGATGAAGAAGTTATCCCACTTTCTAATCAGGTGATTCCAGTTTCCCAGTTTGGGAATAGGACAGCTTCTTCGTCGTTCCAATCAAACCAGGATGAATCACTTTGTAAGAAGCTTGATTTGGATACATAAAGTGTTGGAGAATCACCAGGAAGTTGAATAAATCTCATAGGAGTTGGGATGAAGAAGTTATCCCACTTTCTAATCAGGTGATTCCAGTTTCCCAGTTTGGGAATAGGACAGCTTCTTCGTCGTTCCAATCAAACCAGGATGAATCACTTTGTAAGAAGCTTGATTTGGATACATAAAGTGGTGGAGAATCACCAGGAAGTTGAATAAATCTCATAGGAGTTGGGATGAAGAAGTTATCCCACTTTCTAATCAGGTGATTCCAGTTTCCCAGTTTGGGAATAGGACAGCTTCTTCGTCGTTCCAATCAAACCAGGATGAATCACTTTGTAAGAAGCTTGATTTGGATACATAAAGTGTTGGAGAATCACCAGGAAGTTGAATAAATCTCATAGGAGTTGGGATGAAGAAGTTATCCCACTTTCTAATCAGGTGATTCCAGTTTCCCAGTTTGGGAATAGGACAGCTTCTTCGTCGTTCCAATCAAACCAGGATGAATCACTTTGTAAGAAGCTTGATTTGGATACATAAAGTGTTGGAGAATCACCAGGAAGTTGAATAAATCTCATAGGAGTTGGGATGAAGAAGTTATCCCACTTTCTAATCAGGTGATTCCAGTTTCCCAGTTTGGGAATAGGACAGCTTCTTCGTCGTTCCAATCAAACCAGGATGAATCACTTTGTAAGAAGCTTGATTTGGATACATAAAGTGTTGGAGAATCACCAGGAAGTTGAATAAATCTCATAGGAGTTGGGATGAAGAAGTTATCCCACTTTCTAATCAGGTGATTCCAGTTTCCCAGTTTGGGAATAGGACAGCTTCTTCGTCGTTCCAATCAAACCAGGATGAATCACTTTGTAAGAAGCTTGATTTGGATACATAAAGTGTTGGAGAATCACCAGGAAGTTGAATAAATCTCATAGGAGTTGGGATGAAGAAGTTATCCCACTTTCTAATCAGGTGATTCCAGTTTCCCAGTTTGGGAATAGGACAGCTTCTTCGTCGTTCCAATCAAACCAGGATGAATCACTTTGTAAGAAGCTTGATTTGGATACATAAAGTGTTGGAGAATCACCAGGAAGTTGAATAAATCTCATAGGAGTTGGGATGAAGAAGTTATCCCACTTTCTAATCAGGTGATTCCAGTTTCCCAGTTTGGGAATAGGACAGCTTCTTCGTCGTTCCAATCAAACCAGGATGAATCACTTTGTAAGAAGCTTGATTTGGATACATAAAGTGTTGGAGAATCACCAGGAAGTTGAATAAATCTCATAGGAGTTGGGATGAAGAAGTTATCCCACTTTCTAATCAGGTGATTCCAGTTTCCCAGTTTGGGAATAGGACAGCTTCTTCGTCGTTCCAATCAAACCAGGATGAATCACTTTGTAAGAAGCTTGATTTGGATACATAAAGTGTTGGAGAATCACCAGGAAGTTGAATAAATCTCATAGGAGTTGGGATGAAGAAGTTATCCCACTTTCTAATCAGGTGATTCCAGTTTCCCAGTTTGGGAATAGGACAGCTTCTTCGTCGTTCCAATCAAACCAGGATGAATCACTTTGTAAGAAGCTTGATTTGGATACATAAAGTGTTGGAGAATCACCAGGAAGTTGAATAAATCTCATAGGAGTTGGGATGAAGAAGTTATCCCACTTTCTAATCAGGTGATTCCAGTTTCCCAGTTTGGGAATAGGACAGCTTCTTCGTCGTTCCAATCAAACCAGGATGAATCACTTTGTAAGAAGCTTGATTTGGATACATAAAGTGTTGGAGAATCACCAGGAAGTTGAATAAATCTCATAGGAGTTGGGATGAAGAAGTTATCCCACTTTCTAATCAGGTGATTCCAGTTTCCCAGTTTGGGAATAGGACAGCTTCTTCGTCGTTCCAATCAAACCAGGATGAATCACTTTGTAAGAAGCTTGATTTGGATACATAAAGTGTTGGAGAATCACCAGGAAGTTGAATAAATCTCATAGGAGTTGGGATGAAGAAGTTATCCCACTTTCTAATCAGGTGATTCCAGTTTCCCAGTTTGGGAATAGGACAGCTTCTTCGTCGTTCCAATCAAACCAGGATGAATCACTTTGTAAGAAGCTTGATTTGGATACATAAAGTGTTGGAGAATCACCAGGAAGTTGAATAAATCTCATAGGAGTTGGGATGAAGAAGTTATCCCACTTTCTAATCAGGTGATTCCAGTTTCCCAGTTTGGGAATAGGACAGCTTCTTCGTCGTTCCAATCAAACCAGGATGAATCACTTTGTAAGAAGCTTGATTTGGATACATAAAGTGTTGGAGAATCACCAGGAAGTTGAATAAATCTCATAGGAGTTGGGATGAAGAAGTTATCCCACTTTCTAATCAGGTGATTCCAGTTTCCCAGTTTGGGAATAGGACAGCTTCTTCGTCGTTCCAATCAAACCAGGATGAATCACTTTGTAAGAAGCTTGATTTGGATACATAAAGTGTTGGAGAATCACCAGGAAGTTGAATAAATCTCATAGGAGTTGGGATGAAGAAGTTATCCCACTTTCTAATCAGGTGATTCCAGTTTCCCAGTTTGGGAATAGGACAGCTTCTTCGTCGTTCCAATCAAACCAGGATGAATCACTTTGTAAGAAGCTTGATTTGGATACATAAAGTGTTGGAGAATCACCAGGAAGTTGAATAAATCTCATAGGAGTTGGGATGAAGAAGTTATCCCACTTTCTAATCAGGTGATTCCAGTTTCCCAGTTTGGGAATAGGACAGCTTCTTCGTCGTTCCAATCAAACCAGGATGAATCACTTTGTAAGAAGCTTGATTTGGATACATAAAGTGTTGGAGAATCACCAGGAAGTTGAATAAATCTCATAGGAGTTGGGATGAAGAAGTTATCCCACTTTCTAATCAGGTGATTCCAGTTTCCCAGTTTGGGAATAGGACAGCTTCTTCGTCGTTCCAATCAAACCAGGATGAATCACTTTGTAAGAAGCTTGATTTGGATACATAAAGTGTTGGAGAATCACCAGGAAGTTGAATAAATCTCATAGGAGTTGGGATGAAGAAGTTATCCCACTTTCTAATCAGGTGATTCCAGTTTCCCAGTTTGGGAATAGGACAGCTTCTTCGTCGTTCCAATCAAACCAGGATGAATCACTTTGTAAGAAGCTTGATTTGGATACATAAAGTGTTGGAGAATCACCAGGAAGTTGAATAAATCTCATAGGAGTTGGGATGAAGAAGTTATCCCACTTTCTAATCAGGTGATTCCAGTTTCCCAGTTTGGGAATAGGACAGCTTCTTCGTCGTTCCAATCAAACCAGGATGAATCACTTTGTAAGAAGCTTGATTTGGATACATAAAGTGGTGGAGAATCACCAGGAAGTTGAATAAATCTCATAGGAGTTGGGATGAAGAAGTTATCCCACTTTCTAATCAGGTGATTCCAGTTTCCCAGTTTGGGAATAGGACAGCTTCTTCGTCGTTCCAATCAAACCAGGATGAATCACTTTGTAAGAAGCTTGATTTGGATACATAAAGTGTTGGAGAATCACCAGGAAGTTGAATAAATCTCATAGGAGTTGGGATGAAGAAGTTATCCCACTTTCTAATCAGGTGATTCCAGTTTCCCAGTTTGGGAATAGGACAGCTTCTTCGTCGTTCCAATCAAACCAGGATGAATCACTTTGTAAGAAGCTTGATTTGGATACATAAAGTGGTGGAGAATCACCAGGAAGTTGAATAAATCTCATAGGAGTTGGGATGAAGAAGTTATCCCACTTTCTAATCAGGTGATTCCAGTTTCCCAGTTTGGGAATAGGACAGCTTCTTCGTCGTTCCAATCAAACCAGGATGAATCACTTTGTAAGAAGCTTGATTTGGATACATAAAGTGTTGGAGAATCACCAGGAAGTTGAATAAATCTCATAGGAGTTGGGATGAAGAAGTTATCCCACTTTCTAATCAGGTGATTCCAGTTTCCCAGTTTGGGAATAGGACAGCTTCTTCGTCGTTCCAATCAAACCAGGATGAATCACTTTGTAAGAAGCTTGATTTGGATACATAAAGTGTTGGAGAATCACCAGGAAGTTGAATAAATCTCATAGGAGTTGGGATGAAGAAGTTATCCCACTTTCTAATCAGGTGATTCCAGTTTCCCAGTTTGGGAATAGGACAGCTTCTTCGTCGTTCCAATCAAACCAGGATGAATCACTTTGTAAGAAGCTTGATTTGGATACATAAAGTGGTGGAGAATCACCAGGAAGTTGAATAAATCTCATAGGAGTTGGGATGAAGAAGTTATCCCACTTTCTAATCAGGTGATTCCAGTTTCCCAGTTTGGGAATAGGACAGCTTCTTCGTCGTTCCAATCAAACCAGGATGAATCACTTTGTAAGAAGCTTGATTTGGATACATAAAGTGTTGGAGAATCACCAGGAAGTTGAATAAATCTCATAGGAGTTGGGATGAAGAAGTTATCCCACTTTCTAATCAGGTGATTCCAGTTTCCCAGTTTGGGAATAGGACAGCTTCTTCGTCGTTCCAATCAAACCAGGATGAATCACTTTGTAAGAAGCTTGATTTGGATACATAAAGTGTTGGAGAATCACCAGGAAGTTGAATAAATCTCATAGGAGTTGGGATGAAGAAGTTATCCCACTTTCTAATCAGGTGATTCCAGTTTCCCAGTTTGGGAATAGGACAGCTTCTTCGTCGTTCCAATCAAACCAGGATGAATCACTTTGTAAGAAGCTTGATTTGGATACATAAAGTGTTGGAGAATCACCAGGAAGTTGAATAAATCTCATAGGAGTTGGGATGAAGAAGTTATCCCACTTTCTAATCAGGTGATTCCAGTTTCCCAGTTTGGGAATAGGACAGCTTCTTCGTCGTTCCAATCAAACCAGGATGAATCACTTTGTAAGAAGCTTGATTTGGATACATAAAGTGTTGGAGAATCACCAGGAAGTTGAATAAATCTCATAGGAGTTGGGATGAAGAAGTTATCCCACTTTCTAATCAGGTGATTCCAGTTTCCCAGTTTGGGAATAGGACAGCTTCTTCGTCGTTCCAATCAAACCAGGATGAATCACTTTGTAAGAAGCTTGATTTGGATACATAAAGTGTTGGAGAATCACCAGGAAGTTGAATAAATCTCATAGGAGTTGGGATGAAGAAGTTATCCCACTTTCTAATCAGGTGATTCCAGTTTCCCAGTTTGGGAATAGGACAGCTTCTTCGTCGTTCCAATCAAACCAGGATGAATCACTTTGTAAGAAGCTTGATTTGGATACATAAAGTGTGGAGAATCACCAGGAAGTTGAATAAATCTCATAGGAGTTGGGATGAAGAAGTTATCCCACTTTCTAATCAGGTGATTCCAGTTTCCCAGTTTGGGAATAGGACAGCTTCTTCGTCGTTCCAATCAAACCAGGATGAATCACTTTGTAAGAAGCTTGATTTGGATACATAAAGTGTTGGAGAATCACCAGGAAGTTGAATAAATCTCATAGGAGTTGGGATGAAGAAGTTATCCCACTTTCTAATCAGGTGATTCCAGTTTCCCAGTTTGGGAATAGGACAGCTTCTTCGTCGTTCCAATCAAACCAGGATGAATCACTTTGTAAGAAGCTTGATTTGGATACATAAAGTGTTGGAGAATCACCAGGAAGTTGAATAAATCTCATAGGAGTTGGGATGAAGAAGTTATCCCACTTTCTAATCAGGTGATTCCAGTTTCCCAGTTTGGGAATAGGACAGCTTCTTCGTCGTTCCAATCAAACCAGGATGAATCACTTTGTAAGAAGCTTGATTTGGATACATAAAGTGTTGGAGAATCACCAGGAAGTTGAATAAATCTCATAGGAGTTGGGATGAAGAAGTTATCCCACTTTCTAATCAGGTGATTCCAGTTTCCCAGTTTGGGAATAGGACAGCTTCTTCGTCGTTCCAATCAAACCAGGATGAATCACTTTGTAAGAAGCTTGATTTGGATACATAAAGTGTTGGAGAATCACCAGGAAGTTGAATAAATCTCATAGGAGTTGGGATGAAGAAGTTATCCCACTTTCTAATCAGGTGATTCCAGTTTCCCAGTTTGGGAATAGGACAGCTTCTTCGTCGTTCCAATCAAACCAGGATGAATCACTTTGTAAGAAGCTTGATTTGGATACATAAAGTGGTGGAGAATCACCAGGAAGTTGAATAAATCTCATAGGAGTTGGGATGAAGAAGTTATCCCACTTTCTAATCAGGTGATTCCAGTTTCCCAGTTTGGGAATAGGACAGCTTCTTCGTCGTTCCAATCAAACCAGGATGAATCACTTTGTAAGAAGCTTGATTTGGATACATAAAGTGTTGGAGAATCACCAGGAAGTTGAATAAATCTCATAGGAGTTGGGATGAAGAAGTTATCCCACTTTCTAATCAGGTGATTCCAGTTTCCCAGTTTGGGAATAGGACAGCTTCTTCGTCGTTCCAATCAAACCAGGATGAATCACTTTGTAAGAAGCTTGATTTGGATACATAAAGTGTTGGAGAATCACCAGGAAGTTGAATAAATCTCATAGGAGTTGGGATGAAGAAGTTATCCCACTTTCTAATCAGGTGATTCCAGTTTCCCAGTTTGGGAATAGGACAGCTTCTTCGTCGTTCCAATCAAACCAGGATGAATCACTTTGTAAGAAGCTTGATTTGGATACATAAAGTGTTGGAGAATCACCAGGAAGTTGAATAAATCTCATAGGAGTTGGGATGAAGAAGTTATCCCACTTTCTAATCAGGTGATTCCAGTTTCCCAGTTTGGGAATAGGACAGCTTCTTCGTCGTTCCAATCAAACCAGGATGAATCACTTTGTAAGAAGCTTGATTTGGATACATAAAGTGTTGGAGAATCACCAGGAAGTTGAATAAATCTCATAGGAGTTGGGATGAAGAAGTTATCCCACTTTCTAATCAGGTGATTCCAGTTTCCCAGTTTGGGAATAGGACAGCTTCTTCGTCGTTCCAATCAAACCAGGATGAATCACTTTGTAAGAAGCTTGATTTGGATACATAAAGTGTTGGAGAATCACCAGGAAGTTGAATAAATCTCATAGGAGTTGGGATGAAGAAGTTATCCCACTTTCTAATCAGGTGATTCCAGTTTCCCAGTTTGGGAATAGGACAGCTTCTTCGTCGTTCCAATCAAACCAGGATGAATCACTTTGTAAGAAGCTTGATTTGGATACATAAAGTGTTGGAGAATCACCAGGAAGTTGAATAAATCTCATAGGAGTTGGGATGAAGAAGTTATCCCACTTTCTAATCAGGTGATTCCAGTTTCCCAGTTTGGGAATAGGACAGCTTCTTCGTCGTTCCAATCAAACCAGGATGAATCACTTTGTAAGAAGCTTGATTTGGATACATAAAGTGTTGGAGAATCACCAGGAAGTTGAATAAATCTCATAGGAGTTGGGATGAAGAAGTTATCCCACTTTCTAATCAGGTGATTCCAGTTTCCCAGTTTGGGAATAGGACAGCTTCTTCGTCGTTCCAATCAAACCAGGATGAATCACTTTGTAAGAAGCTTGATTTGGATACATAAAGTGTGGAGAATCACCAGGAAGTTGAATAAATCTCATAGGAGTTGGGATGAAGAAGTTATCCCACTTTCTAATCAGGTGATTCCAGTTTCCCAGTTTGGGAATAGGACAGCTTCTTCGTCGTTCCAATCAAACCAGGATGAATCACTTTGTAAGAAGCTTGATTTGGATACATAAAGTGTTGGAGAATCACCAGGAAGTTGAATAAATCTCATAGGAGTTGGGATGAAGAAGTTATCCCACTTTCTAATCAGGTGATTCCAGTTTCCCAGTTTGGGAATAGGACAGCTTCTTCGTCGTTCCAATCAAACCAGGATGAATCACTTTGTAAGAAGCTTGATTTGGATACATAAAGTGTTGGAGAATCACCAGGAAGTTGAATAAATCTCATAGGAGTTGGGATGAAGAAGTTATCCCACTTTCTAATCAGGTGATTCCAGTTTCCCAGTTTGGGAATAGGACAGCTTCTTCGTCGTTCCAATCAAACCAGGATGAATCACTTTGTAAGAAGCTTGATTTGGATACATAAAGTGTTGGAGAATCACCAGGAAGTTGAATAAATCTCATAGGAGTTGGGATGAAGAAGTTATCCCACTTTCTAATCAGGTGATTCCAGTTTCCCAGTTTGGGAATAGGACAGCTTCTTCGTCGTTCCAATCAAACCAGGATGAATCACTTTGTAAGAAGCTTGATTTGGATACATAAAGTGTTGGAGAATCACCAGGAAGTTGAATAAATCTCATAGGAGTTGGGATGAAGAAGTTATCCCACTTTCTAATCAGGTGATTCCAGTTTCCCAGTTTGGGAATAGGACAGCTTCTTCGTCGTTCCAATCAAACCAGGATGAATCACTTTGTAAGAAGCTTGATTTGGATACATAAAGTGTTGGAGAATCACCAGGAAGTTGAATAAATCTCATAGGAGTTGGGATGAAGAAGTTATCCCACTTTCTAATCAGGTGATTCCAGTTTCCCAGTTTGGGAATAGGACAGCTTCTTCGTCGTTCCAATCAAACCAGGATGAATCACTTTGTAAGAAGCTTGATTTGGATACATAAAGTGTTGGAGAATCACCAGGAAGTTGAATAAATCTCATAGGAGTTGGGATGAAGAAGTTATCCCACTTTCTAATCAGGTGATTCCAGTTTCCCAGTTTGGGAATAGGACAGCTTCTTCGTCGTTCCAATCAAACCAGGATGAATCACTTTGTAAGAAGCTTGATTTGGATACATAAAGTGGTGGAGAATCACCAGGAAGTTGAATAAATCTCATAGGAGTTGGGATGAAGAAGTTATCCCACTTTCTAATCAGGTGATTCCAGTTTCCCAGTTTGGGAATAGGACAGCTTCTTCGTCGTTCCAATCAAACCAGGATGAATCACTTTGTAAGAAGCTTGATTTGGATACATAAAGTGTTGGAGAATCACCAGGAAGTTGAATAAATCTCATAGGAGTTGGGATGAAGAAGTTATCCCACTTTCTAATCAGGTGATTCCAGTTTCCCAGTTTGGGAATAGGACAGCTTCTTCGTCGTTCCAATCAAACCAGGATGAATCACTTTGTAAGAAGCTTGATTTGGATACATAAAGTGTTGGAGAATCACCAGGAAGTTGAATAAATCTCATAGGAGTTGGGATGAAGAAGTTATCCCACTTTCTAATCAGGTGATTCCAGTTTCCCAGTTTGGGAATAGGACAGCTTCTTCGTCGTTCCAATCAAACCAGGATGAATCACTTTGTAAGAAGCTTGATTTGGATACATAAAGTGTGGAGAATCACCAGGAAGTTGAATAAATCTCATAGGAGTTGGGATGAAGAAGTTATCCCACTTTCTAATCAGGTGATTCCAGTTTCCCAGTTTGGGAATAGGACAGCTTCTTCGTCGTTCCAATCAAACCAGGATGAATCACTTTGTAAGAAGCTTGATTTGGATACATAAAGTGTTGGAGAATCACCAGGAAGTTGAATAAATCTCATAGGAGTTGGGATGAAGAAGTTATCCCACTTTCTAATCAGGTGATTCCAGTTTCCCAGTTTGGGAATAGGACAGCTTCTTCGTCGTTCCAATCAAACCAGGATGAATCACTTTGTAAGAAGCTTGATTTGGATACATAAAGTGGTGGAGAATCACCAGGAAGTTGAATAAATCTCATAGGAGTTGGGATGAAGAAGTTATCCCACTTTCTAATCAGGTGATTCCAGTTTCCCAGTTTGGGAATAGGACAGCTTCTTCGTCGTTCCAATCAAACCAGGATGAATCACTTTGTAAGAAGCTTGATTTGGATACATAAAGTGTTGGAGAATCACCAGGAAGTTGAATAAATCTCATAGGAGTTGGGATGAAGAAGTTATCCCACTTTCTAATCAGGTGATTCCAGTTTCCCAGTTTGGGAATAGGACAGCTTCTTCGTCGTTCCAATCAAACCAGGATGAATCACTTTGTAAGAAGCTTGATTTGGATACATAAAGTGTTGGAGAATCACCAGGAAGTTGAATAAATCTCATAGGAGTTGGGATGAAGAAGTTATCCCACTTTCTAATCAGGTGATTCCAGTTTCCCAGTTTGGGAATAGGACAGCTTCTTCGTCGTTCCAATCAAACCAGGATGAATCACTTTGTAAGAAGCTTGATTTGGATACATAAAGTGTTGGAGAATCACCAGGAAGTTGAATAAATCTCATAGGAGTTGGGATGAAGAAGTTATCCCACTTTCTAATCAGGTGATTCCAGTTTCCCAGTTTGGGAATAGGACAGCTTCTTCGTCGTTCCAATCAAACCAGGATGAATCACTTTGTAAGAAGCTTGATTTGGATACATAAAAGGGAGATGGAGATGAGGAGTTTAATCTCTGAAGGTTGGGATTAGGAAGAAGGAATCAGGGAGAAGAAGTTGAAGAGGAGTTGGGCCGAGACAAGACCGTACAGGCCGTACAATGGCCGTATGTCCGTACAAGTAGGGCGCGGCCAAATGTGAAGGACTTACCTTGTGGTGAAAGGTAATAGAAGGAGTTAGTTAACCTTTGGAGACTGATCAGACGTTTGAAGATAGGATAAGGGACGCGCTGACAGGCTGGATCAAAGCTGTAAAGGGAAAGCAAACCTTAGCCATCCTCACACATGTGAAGCTCCTTATGGTTTAGTTTGAATAGGCGCTCCTCTCCTCCTTGACTTAAACATGCTGTTCTAATTTACATTACTGAAACCCTAGGATCTACAGCATAAATATGTAACTCTCTCATAATAAATTAAGCAAGTTATGAGTCTCTCTTAGTCTCTCTCTTAGTTTTAGACTCTTAATCTCATTCATACTTTAATCTTCTCTAAATCTCTTCTAATCTTTCCTAAACTCAGATCACTCTAAAACATCACTAAAAGTGATATGGTATCAGAGCCAGGTATGAGAGCCTGAGGTCGGTGGATTCTTTGAACCTCAAGGTGAAGCTTTGAAGAAACTCTTGTGTTCTGTTTGTTGAGAGTTTCTGGGTACTTTCAAGTTCAAAACTGGTTTGTGGTGTATTCTCTGAAGCTGTGTGGGTTGAAGATCGAGGCTGTGAAGGTTTACAAGTCATTCAAACTCAAGATAAAGTTATGAAGCTTAGAGAGTTCATCATTCAACATGGAGAGTGGGATGAACATGAACATGAAGGTAGCTGTGGTCTTCAAGGGACCAACTACTTGTGTGGTCTCGGATGGTGAGAACCACGGTGGGAAGCAAGGGTTGTGGAAGCACATCACCCCAGGAGAAGCTCAAAACTCATCACTCAAGGAGAGGATGATGATGAGCTGCAAGCAAGGCGGAAGAGAAGTGGCATCAAGAGGATATGCTGGTGATGTCTGTGCTTCATGCGTCTTGAGCCGGCTATTCTGGATGCATACAGCTACTGTGAGTCTGCTAAGGAGCTGTGGGATACTTGAAGAAGGTGTATGGCAAACACATCAACCTAAGCCGAGTGTTTGAAGTGAAGCAAGCCATCAACAACCTTGTACAAGAAGACATGGAGTTCACCAAGCATCTAGGGAGATTCAGGAGTCTTGGTCCGAGATGGAGATGCTTAGGCCAAGCACAACGGATGCTGATGAGCTTAACAAGAGGAGAGAGCAAGACAAGGTCTTTGGGCTACTCCTCACGTGAACCCGGCTACAACGGTCTCATCCAGCACTGCTTAGAGAAGACACTACCTGATCTTGAGGATGTGTGTGCGGGATCAGAAGGAGCAAGGCTCCATTGGGTTGTTTGCAAAGAAAGGAGACCGTCCCTTGCAAGCCAAGCAACTCAAGAGGAAGGTAGTGAAGCTCCACAAGCAAACAAGGCTGCGGATGCGCATGGGAAGTTTGAGGAGAGGAGGTTCAATGGGAGTTGTGATCACTGCAAGAAGCATGGCCACAAGAAGAGCCAATGGGATACTCCATCCTCACCTCAAGCCGGCTAAGTTCATGAAGGACGTGAGGCAAGGGCTAATGTCTCGGATGGAACAATGGAGCTGGTACAAGCAAGGAAAGGAGATAGATGGGCGTGAGGCAGGTGATGGAAAGTCTTTGTAGCCTACACTGGAGCATAAGCAACCGTGGGAACAATGATCAAGAGTATCTAAGAGATCCGACCTTGATGCTCTCATTAAGATGTTCAAGGAGAATGGTAACATCTTGGGTATTCTTTTGGTGCTAGGGTGGTAGAGAACTATGAGAATCTAACTAGAACTGATAGGATGCATGAGAGCTTGATAGAAAATGGTAAATCAACTAGGATGCAAACCTTGCTAGAAATGATCATGCATTCAAACCATCTAGTATCCTTGCGCATATTGCTAGTTCTCATGACATTAAGCCATTAGTGATTGATTCAGGTGCATCTCATCATATGATAAGTGACACTAGCTTAATTAAAAACATTGTGCCAATGAATGGAAATGTATGATGCTAATGGAGATAAGATTCCTATTAGAGGAATAGGAAGTCTTAAACTGTTGATAAGGAAACTAAAGCTTTTATATGCCTGAATTACATCAAACTTGTTATCTGTTAAGAATGTGCTACTGATTGCAATGCAATGTTATATTCAGTCCTAATGATGTGAAGTTTCAGGATATTAAAAGCAGCAAGATGATTGGAAAGGGAGTGACTAAAGGGAGAGCTATATTTACTTGAAGATCTCACTCCTGTTTTAGATATAGCTGCTCGTTTACTTCTGTTTCTAGTTCTGGTTTAAGTAAAAATGCATTGTGGCATGCTAGATTAGGACACCCTCATAATAAGGCTTTAAAACTGATGTTGCCAGGTGTTTCTTTGAGAATAATGATTGTGAAGCTTGCATTTAGGCAAGCATTGTAGAACTGTCTTTAACAAGTCTACTACTGTTTATGAAAAGTGTTTGATCTTATTCATTCTGATGTTTGGACTGCCTTGCCTATCTAGAGAAAATCATAAGTATTATGTAACTTCATTGATGAAAAATCCAAAACACCTGGTAACCTTAATTCCAACCAAAGATAGGGTACTTGATGCATTTAAAAATTTTCAATCCTATGTGACTAACCATTACAATGCCAAGATAAAGATTTTCAGGTCAGATAATGGAGGAGAGTACACGGACAAGCATTCAAGCTACACCTAGTCAGCATGGAATTCTTCATCAGACAAGCTGTCCCTATACACCACAACAGAATGGGTGGCTGAGAGGAAGAACAGGCATTTGATGGAAGTAGCCAGGTCCATGATGTTTCAATCCAATGTGCCTAAGAAGTTTTGGAGTGATGCTGTTGCTACGGCATGTTATCTCATCAACAGGACACCAACTCTGATCCTTCAAGGACAATCACCATTTGAGGTACTGAATCAGTACAAGCCTTCTCTCGAGCATATGAAGGTCTTTGGTGTTTGTGTTTGTGATGGTGCCTGGAGAGATAAGAAACAAGCTAGAAGCTAAGAGTTCAAAGGCAATGTTCATTGGATACTCATCAAGTCAGAAGGATACAAGTGCTATGATCCTAACACAAGGAGAGTGTTAGTATCTAGAGAAGTGAAGTTTGTTGAAGAGAAAGGATATTATGAGGAACAGATTCAAGAAGACTTGAAGGATCTTACCTCTGATAGAGCTGAAACCTTGAGGATTATCCTAGAAGGCCTTGGAATCAACATGAATCAAGGACATCAAGGGGGGAGAAGCACTACCCCAGTCCCGGATCATCAGACTTCCAACCTTGAGCATGAGGGGAATGAAACAAGAACTCGAACCGTGAAGAAACAAGTAGAGAAGAGAGTTCTGGCTCTCATGATCAAGCTGTGAATCAAATGATCAAGAGAAGGAGCTGAAGAGAGTCAGCTAAGGGAGAAGGAGCTGAAGCAAGTCAGCTAGGAGAAGAAAGATCTGAAACAAGTGTGCAGCCACAAGAAGAAGAACAAGAGATGCGCAAGAAGGGCCAGTATTGAGAAGAAGTACAAGCTGAGAAAGGATCCTTCCAGTTGGGTAAAACACAAGAGTGTACTACAATGCCCAAGCTGTGAAGCATCCTACTCAGGCCGTGTGTTTCTTTGCTCAATATCCAGAAGCACATTGCGCATTCATGGTAAACTTGGATGGAAATCACATTCCAAGAAGCTATGAAGAGGCAATGGAGGATAAGGAATGGAAGGAATCAGTAGGAGCTGAGGCAGGAGCTATGATAAAGAATGATACATGGTATGAAAGTGAACTACCAAAAGGAAGAAAGCTGTGTCTAGTAGATGGATTTTACAATCAAGTACAAGGCTGATGGGTCCATTGAGAGGAAGAAGACTAGACTAGTAGCAAGAGGGTTCACTCAGACATATGGAGAGGACTACATGAGACATTTGCACCAGTAGCCAAGAACACCATTAGGATTGTTTTAAGCTTGGCTGTGAACCTAGGATGGGGATTGTGGCAAATGGATGTAAAGAATGCTTCTACAAGGAGAGCTTGAGGATGAAGTATATATGTATCCTCCACCAGGTCTGGAACATCTAGTAAAGAGAGGGAATGTACTGAGGCTAAAGAAGGCTATTATGGGTTGAAGCAATCACCAAGAGCTTGGTACAACAAGTTGAGCACAACTTGAACGGCCGAGGCTTCAAGAAGTCAGAATTGGATCACACCTCTTTTACACTCACGACTCCTCAGGTATGGTTGCTCTCCTTGTGTATGTGGATGATATCATTATCACTGGGAGTGATAAGGAAGGTATCAAAGCAACCAAGGAGTTTCTAAAGTCAATGTTTGAAATCAAAGACTTGGAGAAATGAAATACTTCTTGGAATTGAGATTTGTAGATCCAGGAAGGTTGTTCATGTCCCAAAGGAAGTATACACTTGATCTTTTGAAGGTGCAGTGCTTAGGAGCAAGACAGCAAGGATGCCATGGAGGATGGCTACAAAGTACCAAGAGAGGGGAGATTGAAGACAGCAAACCATTTCATGATCCTAAACTCTATAGAACCTTGTTGGAATTGATTTATCTTACCATCACAAGGCCTGATATATGTTTTGCTGTGAATCAGGTGAGCCAACACATGCAGCTTCCCAAGAACATCACTGGCGCATGGGGAGAGGCTGTTGATGTATGAATGGCTCGCCGGATCAAGGAGTATGGATGGGGTGCAAGGAAGACAGAAGTGGTGGGCTATTGTGATGCTGATTGGGCAGGAGATAGAGCTTACAGGAGATCAAACACAGGCTATTGTACATTCATTGGAGGCAACTTGGTGACTGGAAAGCAAGAAGCAGAAGGTGGTGTCATGTTCAAGTGCTGAAGCTGAGTATAGAGCCATGCTGAAGCTGACAAACGAGTGGTGTGGATCAAAGGCATCTTGAAGCACTTGGAGATGATCAAGCCACTCCAATGACAATGCATTGTGACAATCAAGCTGCCATTCACATTGCATCCAACTCGTGTTCCATGAGAGAACCAAGCACATTGAGTTGATTGCCACAAGGTGAGGCAGATGATTGTCTTAGGAGTCATCTTGCATGCTACACAAGAAGTGAAGATCAGTTGGCTGATGTGTTCACCAAGGCTGCAAGACAGAAGACATGGAGTCCATTACATCAGGTTGGGCCTCATTGATCTTGGGAAGAGAAGGAGCTGATCCTCTGGCTGTGAGGTCTTTACTCTTTTCCCTCATCAAGGTTTTGTCCCAATGGGTTTCCTTGGTGAGGTTTTAATGAGGAAGATCTCATGGCCATTCCAAGCTAGACTTTCACAAAGCTAAGCTGAGGGGGAGTGTTGAGATGAGGAGTAATATGAAGAGATGGGAACATTAGGGAGAAGGAATAGGAGAAGAAGTATGACATTAGGAA
>NW_026016943.1:0-41685 GCF_020379485.1 Brassica napus | reverse complement strand
TGTTGGGATGAAGAAGTTTTCTCACTTTCTAATCAGGTGATTTCAGTTTCCCAGTTTGGGAATAGGATGCTTCTTCGTCGTTCCAATCAAACCAGGATGACTCACTTTGTAAGAAGCTTGCTTGGATACATAAATGGTGGAGAGAATCACCAGGAAGTTGAATAAATCTCATAGGAGTTGGGATGAAGAAGTTATCCCATTTCTAATCAGGTGATTCCAGTTTCCTTGTTTGGGAATAGGCAGCTTCTTCGTCGTTCCAATCAAACCAGGATGAATCACTTTGTAAGAAGCTGATTGGATACATAAGTGTGGAGAATCACCAGGAAGTTGAATAAATCTCATAGGAGTTGGGAGAAGAAGTATCCCACTTCAAATCAGTGATTCCAGTTTCCCAGTTTGGGAATAGGACAGCTTTCGCTCTTTTCGTCGTTCCAATAAACCAGGATGAATCATTTGTTGTAAGAAGCTGATTTTGATACATAAAGGTGTTGGAGAAACACAGGAAGTTGAATAAATCTCATAGGAGTTGGGATGAAGAAGTTATCCCACTTTCTAATCAGGTGATTCCAGTTTCCCAGTTTGGGAATAGACAGCTTCTTCGTCGTTCCAATCAAACCAGGATGAATCACTTTGTAAGAAGCTTGATTTGGATACATAAAGGTGGATAATCACCAGGAGTTGAATAAATCTCATAGAGGAGGGGATGAAGAAGTTATCCCACTTTCTAATCAGGTGATTCCAGTTCCCCAGTTTGGGATAGGACAGCTTCTTCGTCGTTCCAATCAAACCAGGATGAATCACTTTGTAAGAAGCTTGATTTTGATACATAAAGGGTTGGTGGAGAAACACCAGGAAGTTGAAATAAATCTCATAGGAGTTGGGATGAAGAAGTTATCCCACTTTCTAATCAGGTGATTCCAGTTTCCCAGTTTGGGAATAGGACAGCTTCTTCGTCGTTCCAATCAAACCAGATGAATCACTTGTAAGAAGCTTGATTTGGATACATAAAGGGTTTGGAGAATCACCAGGAAGTTGAATAAATCTCATAGGAGTTGGGATGAAGAAGTTATCCCACTTTCAAAACATAGGTGATTCCAGTTTCCAGTTGGAATAGGACAGCTTCTTCGTCGTTCCAATCAAACCAGGATGAATCACTTTGTAAGAAGCTTGATTTGGATACATAATGGTGGAGAAGAAAAACCCAGGAAGTTGAATAAATCTCATAGGAGTTGGGATGAAGAAGTTATCCCACTTTCAATCAGGTGATTCCAGTTTCCCAGTTTGGGAATAGGACAGCTTCTTCGTCGTTCCAATCAAACCAGGATGAATCACTTTGTAAGAAGCTGATTTGGATACATAAAGTGTTGGAGAATCACCAGGAGTTGAATAAATCTCATAGGAGTTGGGATAAGAAGTTATCCCACTTTCAAATCAGGTGATTCCAGTTTCCCAGTTTGGGAATAGGACAGCTTCTTCGTCTCGTTCCAATCAAACCAGGATGAATCACTTTGTAAGAAGCTTGATTTGGATACATAAATTGGGGAAACACCACCAGGAAGTTGAATAAATTCATAGGAGTTGGGATGAAGAAGTTATCCCACTTTCAATCAGGTGATTCCAGTTTCCCAGTTTGGAAATAGGACAGCTTCTTCGTCGTTCCAATCAAACCAGGATGAATCACTTTGTAAGAAGCTTGATTTGATACATAAAATGGTGGAGAATCACCAGGAAGTTGAATAAAATCTCATAGGAGTTGGGATGAAGAAGTTATCCACTTTCTAATCAGGTGATTCCAGTTTCCCAGTTTGGGAATAGGACAGCTTCTTCGTCGTTCCAATCAAACCAGGATGAATCACTTTGTAAGAAGCTTGATTTTGATACATAAATGGTGGAGAATCACCAGGAAGTTGAATAAATCTCATAGGAGTTGGGATGAAGAAGTTATCCCACTTTCTAATCAGGTGATTCCAGTTTCCCAGTTTGGGAATAGGACAGCTTCTTCGTCGTTCCAATCAAACCAGGATGAATCACTTTGTAAGAAGCTTGATTTGGATACATAAAGGTGGAGAAATCACCAGGAAGTTGAAATATAGGATTAAGAAGTTATCCCACTTTCAAATCAGGTGATTCCAGTTTCCCAGTTTGGGATTGGGAATAGGACTTCTTCGTCGTTCCAATCAAACCAGGATGAATCACTTGTAAGAAGCTTGATTTGGATACATAAAGTGTTGGAGAATCACCAGGAAGTTGAATAAATCTCATAGGAGTTGGATGAAGAAGTTATCCCACTTTCAAATCAGGTGATTCCAGTTTCCCAGTTTGGAATAGGACAGCTTCTTCGTCGTTCCAATCAACCAGGATGAATCACTTTGTAAGAAGCTTGATTTGGATACATAAAATGGTGGAGAATCACCAGGAAGTTGAATAAATCTCATAGGAGTTGGGATGAAGAAGTTATCCACTTTCTAATGAGGTGATTCCAGTTTCCCAGTTTGGGAATAGGACAGCTTCTTCGTCGTTCCAATCAAACCAGGATGAATCACTTTGTAAGAAGCTTGATTTTGATACATAAATGGGGAGAATCACCAGGAAGTGGAATAAATCTCATAAGAGTTGGGATGAAGAAGTTATCCCACTTTCTAATCAGGTGATTCCAGTTTCCCAGTTTGGGATAGGACAGCTTCTTCGTCGTTCCAATCAAACCAGGATGAATCACTTTGTAAGAAGCTTGATTTGGATACATAAAGTGTGGAGAATCACCAGGAAGTTGAATAAATCTCATAGGAGTTGGATGAAGAAGTTATCCCACTTTCAAATCAGGTGATTCCAGTTTCCCAGTTTGGGAATAGGACAGCTTCTTCGTCGTTCCAATCAAACCAGGATGAATCACTTTGTAAGAAGCTTGATTTGGATACATAAAGGGTGGGAGAAACACCAGGAAGTTGAATAAATCTCATAGGAGTTGGGATGAAGAAGTTATCCCACTTTCTAATCAGGTGATTCCAGTTTCCCAGTTGGGAATAGGACAGCTTCTTCGTCGTTCCAATCAAACCAGGATGAATCACTTTGTAAGAAGCTTGATTTGGATACATAAAGTGGTGGAGAATCACCAGGAAGTTGAATAAAATCATAGGAGTTGGGATGAAGAAGTTATCCCACTTTCAAATCAGGTGATTCCAGTTTCCCAGTTTGGGATAGGACAGCTTCTTCGTCGTTCCAATCAAACCAGGATGAATCACTTTGTAAGAAGCTTGATTTGGATACATAAAGGGTTGGAGAAATCACCAGGAAGTTGAATAAATCTCATAGGAGTTGGATGAAGAAGTTATCCCACTTTCTAATCAGGTGATTCCAGTTCCCAGTTTGGAATAGAAGGACAGCTTCTTCGTCGTTCCAATCAAACCAGGATGAATCACTTTGTAAGAAGCTTGATTTGGATACATAAAGTGTTGGAGAAACACCAGGAAGTTGAATAAATCTCATAGGAGTTGGGATGAAGAAGTTATCCCACTTTCAAATCAGGTGATTCCAGTTTCCCAGTTTGGGAATAGGACAGCTTCTTCGTCGTTCCAATCAAACCAGGATGAATCACTTTGTAAGAAGCTTGATTTGGATACATAAAGTGTTGGAGAATCACCAGGAAGTTGAATAAATCTCATAGGAGTTGGGATGAAGAAGTTATCCCACTTTCAAATCAGGTGATTCCAGTTTCCCAGTTTGGGAATAGGACAGCTTCTTCGTCGTTCCAATCAAACCAGGATGAATCACTTTGTAAGAAGCTTGATTTGGATACATAAAGTGTTGGAGAATCACCAGGAAGTTGAATAAATCTCATAGGAGTTGGGATGAAGAAGTTATCCCACTTTCAATCAGGTGATTCCAGTTTCCCAGTTTGGGAATAGGACAGCTTCTTCGTCGTTCCAATCAAACCAGGATGAATCACTTTGTAAGAAGCTTGATTTGGATACATAAAAGGTGGAGAATCACCAGGAAGTTGAATAAATCTCATAGGAGTTGGGATGAAGAAGTTATCCCACTTTCTAATCAGGTGATTCCAGTTTCCCAGTTTGGGAATAGGACAGCTTCTTCGTCGTTCCAATCAAACCAGGATGAATCACTTTGTAAGAAGCTTGATTTGGATACATAAATGGTGGAGAAACACCAGGAAGTTGAATAAATCTCATAGGAGTTGGATGAAGAAGTTATCCCACTTTCTAATCAGGTGATTCCAGTTTCCCAGTTTGGGAATAGGACAGCTTCTTCGTCGTTCCAATCAAACCAGGATGAATCACTTTGTAAGAAGCTTGATTTGGATACATAAAGTGTTGGAGAATCACCAGGAAGTTGAATAAATCTCATAGGAGTTGGGATGAAGAAGTTATCCCACTTTCTAATCAGGTGATTCCAGTTTCCCAGTTGGGAATAGGACAGCTTCTTCGTCGTTCCAATCAAACCAGGATGAATCACTTTGTAAGAAGCTTGATTTGGATACATAAAGTTGTTGGAAACACCAGGAAGTTGAATAAATCTCATAGGAGTTGGGATGAAGAAGTTATCCCACTTTCAAATCAGGTGATTCCAGTTTCCCAGTTTGGGAATAGGACAGCTTCTTCGTCGTTCCAATCAAACCAGGATGAATCACTTTGTAAGAAGCTTGATTTGGATACATAAAGTGGTGGAGAATCACCAGGAAGTTGAATAAATCTCATAGGAGTTGGGATGAAGAAGTTATCCCACTTTCTAATCAGGTGATTCCAGTTTCCCAGTTTGGGAATAGGACAGCTTCTTCGTCGTTCCAATCAAACCAGGATGAATCACTTTGTAAGAAGCTTGATTTGGATACATAAAGTGGTGGAGAATCACCAGGAAGTTGAATAAATCTCATAGGAGTTGGGATGAAGAAGTTATCCCACTTTCTAATCAGGTGATTCCAGTTTCCCAGTTTGGGAATAGGACAGCTTCTTCGTCGTTCCAATCAAACCAGGATGAATCACTTTGTAAGAAGCTTGATTTGGATACATAAAGGGTTGGAGAAGTTATCCCACTTTCAAATCAGGTGATTCCAGTTTCCCAGTTTGGGAATAGGACAGCTTCTTCGTCGTTCCAATCAAACCAGGATGAATCACTTTGTAAGAAGCTTGATTTGGATACATAAAGTGTTGGAGAATCACCAGGAAGTTGAATAAATCTCATAGGAGTTGGGATGAAGAAGTTATCCCACTTTCAAATCAGGTGATTCCAGTTTCCCAGTTTGGGAATAGGACAGCTTCTTCGTCGTTCCAATCAAACCAGGATGAATCACTTTGTAAGAAGCTTGATTTGGATACATAAAGTGGTGGAGAATCACCAGGAAGTTGAATAAATCTCATAGGAGTTGGGATGAAGAAGTTATCCCACTTTCTAATCAGGTGATTCCAGTTTCCCAGTTTGGGAATAGGACAGCTTCTTCGTCGTTCCAATCAAACCAGGATGAATCACTTTGTAAGAAGCTTGATTTGGATACATAAAGTGGTGGAGAATCACCAGGAAGTTGAATAAATCTCATAGGAGTTGGGATGAAGAAGTTATCCCACTTTCAAATCAGGTGATTCCAGTTTCCCAGTTTGGGAATAGGACAGCTTCTTCGTCGTTCCAATCAAACCAGGATGAATCACTTTGTAAGAAGCTTGATTTGGATACATAAAGTGTTGGAGAATCACCAGGAAGTTGAATAAATCTCATAGGAGTTGGGATGAAGAAGTTATCCCACTTTCAAATCAGGTGATTCCAGTTTCCCAGTTTGGGAATAGGACAGCTTCTTCGTCGTTCCAATCAAACCAGGATGAATCACTTTGTAAGAAGCTTGATTTGGATACATAAAGTGTTGGAGAAACACCAGGAAGTTGAATAAATCTCATAGGAGTTGGGATGAAGAAGTTATCCCACTTTCAAATCAGGTGATTCCAGTTTCCCAGTTTGGGAATAGGACAGCTTCTTCGTCGTTCCAATCAAACCAGGATGAATCACTTTGTAAGAAGCTTGATTTGGATACATAAAGTGTTGGAGAATCACCAGGAAGTTGAATAAATCTCATAGGAGTTGGGATGAAGAAGTTATCCCACTTTCTAATCAGGTGATTCCAGTTTCCCAGTTTGGGAATAGGACAGCTTCTTCGTCGTTCCAATCAAACCAGGATGAATCACTTTGTAAGAAGCTTGATTTGGATACATAAAGTGTTGGAGAATCACCAGGAAGTTGAATAAATCTCATAGGAGTTGGGATGAAGAAGTTATCCCACTTTCTAATCAGGTGATTCCAGTTTCCCAGTTTGGGAATAGGACAGCTTCTTCGTCGTTCCAATCAAACCAGGATGAATCACTTTGTAAGAAGCTTGATTTGGATACATAAAGGTGGAGAAACACCAGGAAGTTGAATAAATCTCATAGGAGTTGGGATGAAGAAGTTATCCCACTTTCTAATCAGGTGATTCCAGTTTCCCAGTTTGGGAATAGGACAGCTTCTTCGTCGTTCCAATCAAACCAGGATGAATCACTTTGTAAGAAGCTTGATTTGGATACATAAAGTGTTGGAGAATCACCAGGAAGTTGAATAAATCTCATAGGAGTTGGGATGAAGAAGTTATCCCACTTTCTAATCAGGTGATTCCAGTTTCCCAGTTTGGGAATAGGACAGCTTCTTCGTCGTTCCAATCAAACCAGGATGAATCACTTTGTAAGAAGCTTGATTTGGATACATAAAGTGTTGGAGAAACACCAGGAAGTTGAATAAATCTCATAGGAGTTGGGATGAAGAAGTTATCCCACTTTCAAATCAGGTGATTCCAGTTTCCCAGTTTGGGAATAGGACAGCTTCTTCGTCGTTCCAATCAAACCAGGATGAATCACTTTGTAAGAAGCTTGATTTGGATACATAAAGTGGTGGAGAATCACCAGGAAGTTGAATAAATCTCATAGGAGTTGGGATGAAGAAGTTATCCCACTTTCTAATCAGGTGATTCCAGTTTCCCAGTTTGGGAATAGGACAGCTTCTTCGTCGTTCCAATCAAACCAGGATGAATCACTTTGTAAGAAGCTTGATTTGGATACATAAAGTGGTGGAGAATCACCAGGAAGTTGAATAAATCTCATAGGAGTTGGGATGAAGAAGTTATCCCACTTTCTAATCAGGTGATTCCAGTTTCCCAGTTTGGGAATAGGACAGCTTCTTCGTCGTTCCAATCAAACCAGGATGAATCACTTTGTAAGAAGCTTGATTTGGATACATAAAGTGTTGGAGAATCACCAGGAAGTTGAATAAATCTCATAGGAGTTGGGATGAAGAAGTTATCCCACTTTCAAATCAGGTGATTCCAGTTTCCCAGTTTGGGAATAGGACAGCTTCTTCGTCGTTCCAATCAAACCAGGATGAATCACTTTGTAAGAAGCTTGATTTGGATACATAAAATGGTGGAGAAACACCAGGAAGTTGAATAAATCTCATAGGAGTTGGGATGAAGAAGTTATCCCACTTTCTAATCAGGTGATTCCAGTTTCCCAGTTTGGGAATAGGACAGCTTCTTCGTCGTTCCAATCAAACCAGGATGAATCACTTTGTAAGAAGCTTGATTTGGATACATAAAGTGTTGGAGAATCACCAGGAAGTTGAATAAATCTCATAGGAGTTGGGATGAAGAAGTTATCCCACTTTCAAATCAGGTGATTCCAGTTTCCCAGTTTGGGAATAGGACAGCTTCTTCGTCGTTCCAATCAAACCAGGATGAATCACTTTGTAAGAAGCTTGATTTGGATACATAAAGTGTTGGAGAATCACCAGGAAGTTGAATAAATCTCATAGGAGTTGGGATGAAGAAGTTATCCCACTTTCTAATCAGGTGATTCCAGTTTCCCAGTTTGGGAATAGGACAGCTTCTTCGTCGTTCCAATCAAACCAGGATGAATCACTTTGTAAGAAGCTTGATTTGGATACATAAAGTGGTGGAGAATCACCAGGAAGTTGAATAAATCTCATAGGAGTTGGGATGAAGAAGTTATCCCACTTTCAAATCAGGTGATTCCAGTTTCCCAGTTTGGGAATAGGACAGCTTCTTCGTCGTTCCAATCAAACCAGGATGAATCACTTTGTAAGAAGCTTGATTTGGATACATAAAGTGGTGGAGAATCACCAGGAAGTTGAATAAATCTCATAGGAGTTGGGATGAAGAAGTTATCCCACTTTCTAATCAGGTGATTCCAGTTTCCCAGTTTGGGAATAGGACAGCTTCTTCGTCGTTCCAATCAAACCAGGATGAATCACTTTGTAAGAAGCTTGATTTGGATACATAAAGTGTTGGAGAATCACCAGGAAGTTGAATAAATCTCATAGGAGTTGGGATGAAGAAGTTATCCCACTTTCAAATCAGGTGATTCCAGTTTCCCAGTTTGGGAATAGGACAGCTTCTTCGTCGTTCCAATCAAACCAGGATGAATCACTTTGTAAGAAGCTTGATTTGGATACATAAAGTGGTGGAGAATCACCAGGAAGTTGAATAAATCTCATAGGAGTTGGGATGAAGAAGTTATCCCACTTTCTAATCAGGTGATTCCAGTTTCCCAGTTTGGGAATAGGACAGCTTCTTCGTCGTTCCAATCAAACCAGGATGAATCACTTTGTAAGAAGCTTGATTTGGATACATAAAGTGGTGGAGAATCACCAGGAAGTTGAATAAATCTCATAGGAGTTGGGATGAAGAAGTTATCCCACTTTCTAATCAGGTGATTCCAGTTTCCCAGTTTGGGAATAGGACAGCTTCTTCGTCGTTCCAATCAAACCAGGATGAATCACTTTGTAAGAAGCTTGATTTGGATACATAAAGTGTGGAGAATCACCAGGAAGTTGAATAAATCTCATAGGAGTTGGGATGAAGAAGTTATCCCACTTTCTAATCAGGTGATTCCAGTTTCCCAGTTTGGGAATAGGACAGCTTCTTCGTCGTTCCAATCAAACCAGGATGAATCACTTTGTAAGAAGCTTGATTTGGATACATAAAGTGGTGGAGAATCACCAGGAAGTTGAATAAATCTCATAGGAGTTGGGATGAAGAAGTTATCCCACTTTCAAATCAGGTGATTCCAGTTTCCCAGTTTGGGAATAGGACAGCTTCTTCGTCGTTCCAATCAAACCAGGATGAATCACTTTGTAAGAAGCTTGATTTGGATACATAAAGTGGTGGAGAATCACCAGGAAGTTGAATAAATCTCATAGGAGTTGGGATGAAGAAGTTATCCCACTTTCAAATCAGGTGATTCCAGTTTCCCAGTTTGGGAATAGGACAGCTTCTTCGTCGTTCCAATCAAACCAGGATGAATCACTTTGTAAGAAGCTTGATTTGGATACATAAAGTGGTGGAGAATCACCAGGAAGTTGAATAAATCTCATAGGAGTTGGGATGAAGAAGTTATCCCACTTTCAAATCAGGTGATTCCAGTTTCCCAGTTTGGGAATAGGACAGCTTCTTCGTCGTTCCAATCAAACCAGGATGAATCACTTTGTAAGAAGCTTGATTTGGATACATAAAGTGTTGGAGAATCACCAGGAAGTTGAATAAATCTCATAGGAGTTGGGATGAAGAAGTTATCCCACTTTCAAATCAGGTGATTCCAGTTTCCAGTTTGGGAATAGGACAGCTTCTTCGTCGTTCTAATCAAACCAGGATGAATCACTTTGTAAGAAGCTTGATTTTGATACATAAAGGGTTGGAGAAACACCAGGAAGTTGAATAAATCTCATAGGAGTTGGGATGAAGAAGTGGTGTAGCCATGAGTAGAGACATTGGAGAGCTGAGTGAGTCTGATGAGGGAGAGCCAGACTTGAGAAGAGAAGAGCCAGACTTGAGCAGAGAAGAGCCAGACTTGAGAAGAGAAGAACCAGACTTGAGCAGAGAAGAACCAAATGAGCTAGCCAGCTTGTGGAGTGGACCAGTAACCAGATCAAGATTGAGAGCACAAGAGGAGAGGCTCCAGGAGATAGCCAAAACCGTGGGCCTTGGTTCAAGACAAGGAGATCAAGATAAACCAGCTTGTTGGTTTAATTTAATTACTTTGTAAGGGTTTGGTTATTGGGCTTTCATTTAATTTAAACCAAAGACAATTAGGATTAGAATTAGAATTAAACCACCTTGGTTTAGCATTAGGGTTTTCGATTTTTACTTTAAGAACATGGAGGCTGCAGCTTTGTTTTCTTAACTTTCAATCTAAGAATTATTCAGTCAACGTTGTTGTCTTGTCTCTAGCTTTCTCTGTTCAGCTCTAGAACATTGATCTCACTTAAAGGAAGGAATTCCTGTGAATCCCATCTTAGACAATACAAGGTGATCTTGTGTCTTTGAGTAGCAAACCATCCTTGGCGCCAACCCACAGGCTCAGGGAGACGTCCATAGTTCAAAGGAGAGCTAGTAGCCTCTTAGAACGCCCTCTATCCATCCACCTTCAAGTGATCCAGAGTTTAAGCCATACCCAGGCTGCACCAAGTGGTATCAGAGCCACTTGAAGGTTAGGGTTTGCGATTTGACTACTCAGATCATTCATTCCATCAAACACTTCTCTTATCTTTCTATCTGTTGTAAGCCAGCTGAGCCAACCCTGCAAATCAAAAAAAAAAAAAAAAGAAAAGAGATCTCTGATCCAAATCAAAAAAAAAAAATATATAGCTGAAGAGTAATCCAGCTAGCTGAAGAGAAATCCAGCTCAGGGTGGTAAAGTCAGCTGGTGCCTAAATCTCTTAATACTTCCTATCTGATTCATTGGGGTTTTAGTTCTAGATCTTAAGTGTAGAACTTTGTTTTTCAACTGAACTTGTGGGAAGAGCTGAGACTTGGCGATTTGAAAACTTGAGTGAGAGAGAGATAATTTTGTTCCTGGCTTTGTGTTTTCTCTAACTATTTCAGGAACAATGAGTGAAGAGAGGCGAGATGGAAAGCAACCTGAGAGTTCAGGAGAACCGGCTGTCCAGCAAATCAACCTCAACCAAGTTCAATTTGAGGCTATGATAGCTGAGATAACCAGAAGAATGCAAAATACTTACAACCGTGTTCAACAAGCTAATGAAACTTTACCTGGTGATAATGCAGGGCAAGAGAGGGACGCGGTTGCTGCTGGAGCTCAGAGAGCACGCATTGGACCTATAAGAGGGCAACGAGTTGAGCTTAGGGGTCGTGGGATTTATGGAGAACATTATCAAGAAGATTCAGCTGATGAAAGTGATGATGGATCTCAGGCTAGTCATCATGGTAGAAATCACAACCGCAGGCGACCAGCTACTGATAACCTAGGCAATCTCAAGCTTAGAATCCCTCCATTCCATGGGAAGAATGATCCTGATGCTTACTTAGAGTGGGAGAAGAAGATTGAACTGGTTTTCAATTGCCAACAGTTCACTGAGGAGAGAAAAGTGAGACTAGCAGCTACTGAATTCTGTGGTTATGCTATTAGCTGGTGGGATCAGATTGCTACTACCAGGAGACGCAATGGAGAGCCTCAGGTAGCTTCTGGTTTGAGATGAAAACTGTGATGAAGAAGAGATTTGTTCCTAATCACTATGGAAGAGATCTACACCAGAAGTTGAGAAGGCTTTCTCAAGGATCTAAGAGTGTAGAGGACTATCACCAGGAGATGGAAACACTCATGTTGAAAGCTGACTTAGAAGAAGAAGTAGAAGCTACTATGGCTAGATTCCAAGGAGGTCTTAACAGAGATATACAAGATAGGTTGGAGCTACAAGAGTATGAGGACATGGATGAACTGCTACATAAGGCTATTTTGATTGAGCAGCAGAACAAGAGGAAGAGCTCTACCCGGTCTTCATACACTCCTGCTTCAAAACCGGCCTACTCCAAGGAAGATAAGCCAGGGGATAAGTCCAAAGAAGGTTCTTCTTCAGTGGAGACCAAGAGAGATGACAAGGGTAAAGGAGTAGCCACACCTACTAAGACCAGGAACATTAAGTGTTTCAAGTGTCATGGCTTTGGTCACTATGCTAATGAGTGCACCAACAAGAAGGTGATGACTATCTTAGCCGACGGGGAGGTGATATCTGAAGAGGAGGACGCCGGCCAAGAGTCTGATGAGGAAGGCGTGGAGTACCCTGTCCGTGGAGAGCTATTAGTCACCAGGAGACTTCTCAATGCTCAACCTAAACCAAAGAAGATGAGCAAAGGGAAAACTTGTTTCACACCAGATGCTTGATTCAAGAAAAGGTTTGTAGCTTGATCATTGATGGAGGAAGTTGTACTAATGTAGCAAGTGCTGAGTTGGTGGAGAAGTTGGGTCTTCAAGTGTTCAAGCATCCTAAGCCATATCTGTTGCAATGGATCAATGATGAGGGAGGATTAAAGATCACCAAGCAAGTGAAGGTATTGCTATCAGTGGGAAAGTACCAGGATGAGATCACTTGTGATGTAGCACCCCTGGAAGCTAGCCACATCCTTCTTGGACGTCCATGGCAGTATGATAAGAGATCAGTACATGATGGCTTTACCAACAGATACACTTTTATCCATAAGGAGAAACAAGTTACCCTGGCGCCAATGACCCCTCAGGAGGTACACCAGGATCAGATGCATCTCAAAATGAAGAGAGGAGAGTCCAAGGCCGCCAGCAAGTCCTTGCTTCTTGAAGAGACCAGCCAGGTAAGTAAACTCAACCTCTTTGCTACTGCTAAAGATATCAAAACTGCTGTGATTGAACAATCAAATTTGATACTAGTAGTTTACAAAGAATTGTTGAGCTCTACTACTAACCCTGCTCCTGAGATTCCAGAGGAGATTGAGTGTCTTTTGCAGGAGTATAGAGATGTGTTCCCAGAGGACAATCCCATAGGTCTGCCGCCTATTAGGGGAATAGAGCACCAGATTGACTTTGTACCAGGAGCTACTTTACCAAACCGTCCAGCATACAGGACCAACCCTGTGGAGACTAAGGAGCTTCAGAAACAAGTCAATGAGCTAATGGAGAAGGGACATATCAGGGAGAGTATGAGTCCTTGTGCTGTACCTGTCCTCTTGGTGCCAAAAAAAGATGGAAGCTGGAGGATGTGTGTGGACTGCAGAGCCATCAACAACATAACAGTTAAGTACAGACATCCTATTCCTCGCTTAGATGATATGCTAGATGAGTTACATGGTTCATGTGTCTTTTCTAAAATTGATTTAAAGAGTGGTTACCACCAGATTAGAATGAAAGAAGGAGATGAGTGGAAAACTGCCTTTAAAACTAAGCTAGGATTGTATGAATGGCTTGTGATGCCTTTTGGGCTTACTAATGCACCTAGTACTTTCATGAGATTAATGAATCATGTCTTGAGAGCTTTGATAGGACGATTTGTAGTTGTTTACTTTGATGATATCCTGATTTACAGCAAGACTATGAAAGAACATGTTAATCACTTGAAGCAAGTTCTAGATGTGCTTAGAAAAGAAAATCTGTATGCTAACTATAAGAAGTGCTCTTTTGGCACAGATAACCTTGTCTTTTTAGGTTTTGTTGTGACTTCACAGGGCATACAGGTTGATGAGGAAAAGGTGAAGGCTATCAGGGAGTGGCCGATTCCTAAATCTATTGGAGAGGTCAGAAGTTTTCATGGACTTGCTGGCTTCTACCGGAGGTTTGTGAGAGATTTCAGTACAGTTGCAGCACCCTGACTGAAGTAGTCAAGAAGAGTGTAGGTTTCACTTGGGGACCAGCACAAGAAGAGGCATTTCAAATGCTAAAAGAGAAGTTAACAAGTGCTCCCTTACTTGCACTTCCTGACTTTTCTAAGACTTTTGAAATTGAATGTGATGCATCTGGTATTGGAATTGGAGCTGTGTTGATGCAGGATAAGAAACCCATAGCTTATTTCAGTGAGAAACTAGGAGGCGCCACCTTAAACTATCCTACCTATGACAAGGAGCTGTATGCCTTGGTGAGAGCTTTACAAGTGTGGCAACATTACTTGTGGCCTAAGGAGTTTGTGATCCATACAGATCATGAATCCCTTAAACATCTCAAAGGGCAACAGAAGCTGAACAAGAGACACGCCAGGTGGGTGGAGTTCATTGAGACCTTTCCTTATGTCATCCACTACAAGAAAGGTAAGGAGAATGTAGTGGCTGATGCACTCTCCAGAAGGTATACTCTTTTATCTTCAATGGAAACTAAACTCTTAGGATTTGAACATATCAAATCTTGCTATGCTAATGATCCTGAGTTTAAAGATGTGTTTAGAGAATCTGAGAAACATGCTAGTGGAAAATTCTATCAAGTAAAAGGATTTCTTTTCTATGATAACCGCCTGTGTGTTCCTAGTGGTTCTTTGAGAGAATTGTATGTTAGGGAAGCTCACGCAGGAGGGCTGATGGGACACTTTGGGTCGCCAAAACACTCTCCACCTTGCAGGAGCACTTCTACTGGCCGAGTATGAAGAAAGAAGTGGAGCGTGTGTGCTCAAGGTGTGTCGTGTGCAAGCAAGCCAAGTCTAAGGTCCAACCAACAGGTTTGTATACACCTCTCCCTATTCCTACTGCACCATGGATTGATATCTCTATGGACTTTGTCTTAGGATTGCCTAGAACTAGGAAAGGAAGAGATAGTATCTTTGTGGTTGTTGATAGATTTTCTAAGATGGCTCACTTCATACCTTGTCATAAAACTGATGATGCATCTTTGGTAGCTGATCTATTCTTTAGAGAAGTTGTTAGATTGCATGGTATGCCTAGGACTATAGTTTCTGATAGAGATACTAAGTTCCTTAGCTATTTCTGGAAAACTCTGTGGGGAAAGTTGGGAACTAAGCTATTGTTTTCAACTACTTGTCATCCCCAAACTGATGGTCAAACTGAATCAGTCAATAGGACATTGTCTACTCTTTTGCGTGCCATCATTAAGAGTAACATTAGGACATGGGAGGATTGTTTACCACATGTAGAGTTTGCATATAACAGAGCAGTGCATTCAGCTACTAAACTCTCTCCTTTTCAAGTTGTTTATGGGTTTAACCCATTGTCTCCTCTTGATTTATTTGCTTTACCTTTAAAAGAACAAACTAACCTTGATGGCAAGCAAAAGGCCGAGTTTGTTTTGTCTTTGCATGAACAGGTCAGGAAGAACATTGAGGAGAGGACCAAGATGTATGAGAGGCAGAAGAACAAGGGGCGCAAGGAGCTAGTACTTGAACCGGGTGATCTTGTGTGGATTCACATGAGAAAAGAGAGGTTTCCTGTTGAGAGGAAATCAAAGTTGCTGCCAAGGAAAGATGGACCTTTCAAAGTGCTGAAGAGAATCAACAACAATGCCTACCAGATTGATCTTGAAGGGAAATACACAATCAGTTCTACTTTCAATGTTTCTGACTTGGATCCTTTTATTGCAGATGATTTGGATTTGAGGTCAAATCCTTTTAAAGGAGGAGGGGATGGTGTAGCCATGAGTAGAGACATTGGAGAGCTGAGTGAGTCTGATGAGGGAGAGCCAGACTTGAGAAGAGAAGAGCCAGACTTGAGCAGAGAAAACCAGAGCCAGACTTGAGCAGAGAAGAACCAGACTTGAGCAGAGAAGAACCAAATGAGCTAGCCAGCTTGTGGAGTGGACCAGTAACCAGATCAAGACTGAGAGCACAAGAGGAGAGGCTCCAGGAGATAGCCAAAACCGTGGGCCTTGGTTCAAGACAAGGAGATCAAGATAAACCAGCTTGTTGGTTTAATTTAATTACTTTGTAAGGGTTTTGGTTATTGGGCTTTCATTTAATTTAAACCAAAGACAATTAGGATTAGAATTAGAATTAAACCACCTTGGTTTAGCATTAGGGTTTTCGATTTTCACTTTAAGAACATGGGGGCTGCAGCCTTGTTTTCTCAACTTTCAATCTAAGAATTATTCAGTCAACTTTGTTGTCTTGTCTCTAGCTTTCTCTGTTCAGCTCTAGAACATTGATCTCACTTAAAGGAAGGAATTCCTGTGAATCCCATCTTAGACAATACAAGGTGATCTTGTGTCTTTGAGTAGCAAACCATCCTTGGCGCCAACCCATAGGCTCAGGGAGACGTCCACAGTTCAAAGGAGAGCTAGTAGCCTCTTAGAACATCCTCTATCCATCCACCTTCAAGTGATCCAGAGTTTAAGCCATACCCAGGCTGCACCACCAGGAAGTTGAATTAATCTCATAGGAGTTGGGATGAATGAGTTATCCCACTTTCAAATCAGGTGATTCCAGTTTTCCAGTTGGGAATAGGACAGCTTCTTCGTCGTTCCAATCAAACCAGGATGAATCACTTTGTAAGAAGCTTGATTTGGATACATAAAGTGTGGAGAATCACCAGGAAGTTGAATAAATCTCATAGGAGTTGGGATGAAGAAGTTATCCCACTTTCAAATCAGGTGATTCCAGTTTCCCAGTTTGGGAATAGGACAGCTTCTTCGTCGTTCCAATCAAACCAGGATGAATCACTTTGTAAGAAGCTTGATTTGGATACATAAAGTGTTGGAGAATCACCAGGAAGTTGAATAAATCTCATAGGAGTTGGGATGAAGAAGTTATCCCACTTTCAAATCAGGTGATTCCAGTTTCCCAGTTTGGGAATAGGACAGCTTCTTCGTCGTTCCAATCAAACCAGGATGAATCACTTTGTAAGAAGCTTGATTTGGATACATAAAGTGTTGGAGAATCACCAGGAAGTTGAATAATCTCATAGGAGTTGGGATGAAGAAGTTATCCCACTTTCAAATCAGGTGATTCCAGTTTCCAGTTTGGGAATAGGACAGCTTCTTCGTCGTTCCAATCAAACCAGGATGAATCACTTTGTAAGAAGCTTGATTTGGATACATAAAGTGTTGGAGAATCACCAGGAAGTTGAATAAATCTCATAGGAGTTGGGATGAAGAAGTTATCCCACTTTCAAATCAGGTGATTCCAGTTTCCCAGTTTGGGAATAGGACAGCTTCTTCGTCGTTCCAATCAAACCAGGATGAATCACTTTGTAAGAAGCTTGATTTGGATACATAAAGTGTTGGAGAATCACCAGGAAGTTGAATAAATCTCATAGGAGTTGGGATGAAGAAGTTATCCCACTTTCAAATCAGGTGATTCCAGTTTCCCAGTTTGGGAATAGGACAGCTTCTTCGTCGTTCCAATCAAACCAGGATGAATCACTTTGTAAGAAGCTTGATTTGGATACATAAAGTGTTGGAGAATCACCAGGAAGTTGAATAAATCTCATAGGAGTTGGGATGAATGAGTTATCCCACTTTCAAATCAGGTGATTCCAGTTTCCCAGTTTGGGAATAGGACAGCTTCTTCGTCGTTCCAATCAAACCAGGATGAATCACTTTGTAAGAAGCTTGATTTGGATACATAAAGTGTTGGAGAATCACCAGGAAGTTGAATAAATCTCATAGGAGTTGGGATGAAGAAGTTATCCCACTTTCTAATCAGGTGATTCCAGTTTCCCAGTTTGGGAATAGGACAGCTTCTTCGTCGTTCCAATCAAACCAGGATGAATCACTTTGTAAGAAGCTTGATTTGGATACATAAAGTGTTGGAGAATCACCAGGAAGTTGAATAAATCTCATAGGAGTTGGGATGAAGAAGTTATCCCACTTTCAAATCAGGTGATTCCAGTTTCCCAGTTTGGGAATAGGACAGCTTCTTCGTCGTTCCAATCAAACCAGGATGAATCACTTTGTAAGAAGCTTGATTTGGATACATAAAGTGTTGGAGAATCACCAGGAAGTTGAATAAATCTCATAGGAGTTGGGATGAAGAGTTATCCCACTTTCAAATCAGGTGATTCCAGTTTCCCAGTTTGGGAATAGGACAGCTTCTTCGTCGTTCCAATCAAACCAGGATGAATCACTTTGTAAGAAGCTTGATTTGGATACATAAAGTGTTGGAGAATCACCAGGAAGTTGAATAAATCTCATAGGAGTTGGGATGAAGAAGTTATCCCACTTTCTAATCAGGTGATTCCAGTTTCCCAGTTTGGGAATAGGACAGCTTCTTCGTCGTTCCAATCAAACCAGGATGAATCACTTTGTAAGAAGCTTGATTTGGATACATAAAGTGTTGGAGAATCACCAGGAAGTTGAATAAATCTCATAGGAGTTGGGATGAAGAAGTTATCCCACTTTCAAATCAGGTGATTCCAGTTTCCCAGTTTGGGAATAGGACAGCTTCTTCGTCGTTCCAATCAAACCAGGATGAATCACTTTGTAAGAAGCTTGATTTGGATACATAAAGTGTTGGAGAATCACCAGGAAGTTGAATAAATCTCATAGGAGTTGGGATGAATGAGTTATCCCACTTTCAAATCAGGTGATTCCAGTTTCCCAGTTTGGGAATAGGACAGCTTCTTCGTCGTTCCAATCAAACCAGGATGAATCACTTTGTAAGAAGCTTGATTTGGATACATAAAGTGTTGGAGAATCACCAGGAAGTTGAATAAATCTCATAGGAGTTGGGATGAAGAAGTTATCCCACTTTCTAATCAGGTGATTCCAGTTTCCCAGTTTGGGAATAGGACAGCTTCTTCGTCGTTCCAATCAAACCAGGATGAATCACTTTGTAAGAAGCTTGATTTGGATACATAAAGTGTTGGAGAATCACCAGGAAGTTGAATAAATCTCATAGGAGTTGGGATGAAGAAGTTATCCCACTTTCAAATCAGGTGATTCCAGTTTCCCAGTTTGGGAATAGGACAGCTTCTTCGTCGTTCCAATCAAACCAGGATGAATCACTTTGTAAGAAGCTTGATTTGGATACATAAAGTGTTGGAGAATCACCAGGAAGTTGAATTAATCTCATAGGAGTTGGGATGAATGAGTTATCCCACTTTCAAATCAGGTGATTCCAGTTTCCCAGTTTGGGAATAGGACAGCTTCTTCGTCGTTCCAATCAAACCAGGATGAATCACTTTGTAAGAAGCTTGATTTGGATACATAAAGTGTTGGAGAATCACCAGGAAGTTGAATAAATCTCATAGGAGTTGGGATGAAGAAGTTATCCCACTTTCAAATCAGGTGATTCCAGTTTCCCAGTTTGGGAATAGGACAGCTTCTTCGTCGTTCCAATCAAACCAGGATGAATCACTTTGTAAGAAGCTTGATTTGGATACATAAAGTGGTGGAGAATCACCAGGAAGTTGAATAAATCTCATAGGAGTTGGGATGAAGAAGTTATCCCACTTTCAAATCAGGTGATTCCAGTTTCCCAGTTTGGGAATAGGACAGCTTCTTCGTCGTTCCAATCAAACCAGGATGAATCACTTTGTAAGAAGCTTGATTTGGATACATAAAGTGTTGGAGAATCACCAGGAAGTTGAATAAATCTCATAGGAGTTGGGATGAAAGTTATCCCACTTTCAAATCAGGTGATTCCAGTTTCCCAGTTTGGGAATAGGACAGCTTCTTCGTCGTTCCAATCAAACCAGGATGAATCACTTTGTAAGAAGCTTGATTTGGATACATAAAGTGTTGGAGAATCACCAGGAAGTTGAATAAATCTCATAGGAGTTGGGATGAAGAAGTTATCCCACTTTCTAATCAGGTGATTCCAGTTTCCCAGTTTGGGAATAGGACAGCTTCTTCGTCGTTCCAATCAAACCAGGATGAATCACTTTGTAAGAAGCTTGATTTGGATACATAAAGTGTTGGAGAATCACCAGGAAGTTGAATAAATCTCATAGGAGTTGGGATGAAGAAGTTATCCCACTTTCAAATCAGGTGATTCCAGTTTCCAGTTTGGGAATAGGACAGCTTCTTCGTCGTTCCAATCAAACCAGGATGAATCACTTTGTAAGAAGCTTGATTTGGATACATAAAGTGTTGGAGAATCACCAGGAAGTTGAATAAATCTCATAGGAGTTGGGATGAAGAAGTTATCCCACTTTCTAATCAGGTGATTCCAGTTTCCCAGTTTGGGAATAGGACAGCTTCTTCGTCGTTCCAATCAAACCAGGATGAATCACTTTGTAAGAAGCTTGATTTGGATACATAAAGTGTTGGAGAATCACCAGGAAGTTGAATAAATCTCATAGGAGTTGGGATGAAGAAGTTATCCCACTTTCTAATCAGGTGATTCCAGTTTCCCAGTTTGGGAATAGGACAGCTTCTTCGTCGTTCCAATCAAACCAGGATGAATCACTTTGTAAGAAGCTTGATTTGGATACATAAAGTGGTGGAGAATCACCAGGAAGTTGAATAATCTCATAGGAGTTGGGATGAAGAAGTTATCCCACTTTCAAATCAGGTGATTCCAGTTTCCCAGTTTGGGAATAGGACAGCTTCTTCGTCGTTCCAATCAAACCAGGATGAATCACTTTGTAAGAAGCTTGATTTGGATACATAAAGTGTTGGAGAATCACCAGGAAGTTGAATAAATCTCATAGGAGTTGGGATGAAGAAGTTATCCCACTTTCTAATCAGGTGATTCCAGTTTCCCAGTTTGGGAATAGGACAGCTTCTTCGTCGTTCCAATCAAACCAGGATGAATCACTTTGTAAGAAGCTTGATTTGGATACATAAAGTGTTGGAGAATCACCAGGAAGTTGAATAAATCTCATAGGAGTTGGGATGAAGAAGTTATCCCACTTTCAAATCAGGTGATTCCAGTTTCCCAGTTTGGGAATAGGACAGCTTCTTCGTCGTTCCAATCAAACCAGGATGAATCACTTTGTAAGAAGCTTGATTTGGATACATAAAGTGTTGGAGAATCACCAGGAAGTTGAATAAATCTCATAGGAGTTGGGATGAATGAGTTATCCCACTTTCAAATCAGGTGATTCCAGTTTCCCAGTTTGGGAATAGGACAGCTTCTTCGTCGTTCCAATCAAACCAGGATGAATCACTTTGTAAGAAGCTTGATTTGGATACATAAAGTGTTGGAGAATCACCAGGAAGTTGAATAAATCTCATAGGAGTTGGGATGAAGAAGTTATCCCACTTTCTAATCAGGTGATTCCAGTTTCCCAGTTTGGGAATAGGACAGCTTCTTCGTCGTTCCAATCAAACCAGGATGAATCACTTTGTAAGAAGCTTGATTTGGATACATAAAGTGTTGGAGAATCACCAGGAAGTTGAATAAATCTCATAGGAGTTGGGATGAAGAAGTTATCCCACTTTCTAATCAGGTGATTCCAGTTTCCCAGTTTGGGAATAGGACAGCTTCTTCGTCGTTCCAATCAAACCAGGATGAATCACTTTGTAAGAAGCTTGATTTGGATACATAAAGTGTTGGAGAATCACCAGGAAGTTGAATTAATCTCATAGGAGTTGGGATGAATGAGTTATCCCACTTTCAAATCAGGTGATTCCAGTTTCCCAGTTTGGGAATAGGACAGCTTCTTCGTCGTTCCAATCAAACCAGGATGAATCACTTTGTAAGAAGCTTGATTTGGATACATAAAGTGTTGGAGAATCACCAGGAAGTTGAATAAATCTCATAGGAGTTGGGATGAAGAAGTTATCCCACTTTCTAATCAGGTGATTCCAGTTTCCCAGTTTGGGAATAGGACAGCTTCTTCGTCGTTCCAATCAAACCAGGATGAATCACTTTGTAAGAAGCTTGATTTGGATACATAAAGTGTTGGAGAATCACCAGGAAGTTGAATAAATCTCATAGGAGTTGGGATGAAGAAGTTATCCCACTTTCAAATCAGGTGATTCCAGTTTCCCAGTTTGGGAATAGGACAGCTTCTTCGTCGTTCCAATCAAACCAGGATGAATCACTTTGTAAGAAGCTTGATTTGGATACATAAAGTGTTGGAGAATCACCAGGAAGTTGAATAAATCTCATAGGAGTTGGGATGAAGAAGTTATCCCACTTTCAAATCAGGTGATTCCAGTTTCCCAGTTTGGGAATAGGACAGCTTCTTCGTCGTTCCAATCAAACCAGGATGAATCACTTTGTAAGAAGCTTGATTTGGATACATAAAGTGTTGGAGAATCACCAGGAAGTTGAATAAATCTCATAGGAGTTGGGATGAAGAAGTTATCCCACTTTCTAATCAGGTGATTCCAGTTTCCCAGTTTGGGAATAGGACAGCTTCTTCGTCGTTCCAATCAAACCAGGATGAATCACTTTGTAAGAAGCTTGATTTGGATACATAAAGTGTTGGAGAATCACCAGGAAGTTGAATAAATCTCATAGGAGTTGGGATGAAGAAGTTATCCCACTTTCTAATCAGGTGATTCCAGTTTCCCAGTTTGGGAATAGGACAGCTTCTTCGTCGTTCCAATCAAACCAGGATGAATCACTTTGTAAGAAGCTTGATTTGGATACATAAAGTGTTGGAGAATCACCAGGAAGTTGAATTAATCTCATAGGAGTTGGGATGAATGAGTTATCCCACTTTCAAATCAGGTGATTCCAGTTTCCCAGTTTGGGAATAGGACAGCTTCTTCGTCGTTCCAATCAAACCAGGATGAATCACTTTGTAAGAAGCTTGATTTGGATACATAAAGTGTTGGAGAATCACCAGGAAGTTGAATAAATCTCATAGGAGTTGGGATGAAGAAGTTATCCCACTTTCTAATCAGGTGATTCCAGTTTCCCAGTTTGGGAATAGGACAGCTTCTTCGTCGTTCCAATCAAACCAGGATGAATCACTTTGTAAGAAGCTTGATTTGGATACATAAAGTGTTGGAGAATCACCAGGAAGTTGAATAAATCTCATAGGAGTTGGGATGAAGAAGTTATCCCACTTTCAAATCAGGTGATTCCAGTTTCCCAGTTTGGGAATAGGACAGCTTCTTCGTCGTTCCAATCAAACCAGGATGAATCACTTTGTAAGAAGCTTGATTTGGATACATAAAGTGTTGGAGAATCACCAGGAAGTTGAATAAATCTCATAGGAGTTGGGATGAAGAAGTTATCCCACTTTCTAATCAGGTGATTCCAGTTTCCCAGTTTGGGAATAGGACAGCTTCTTCGTCGTTCCAATCAAACCAGGATGAATCACTTTGTAAGAAGCTTGATTTGGATACATAAAGTGTTGGAGAATCACCAGGAAGTTGAATAAATCTCATAGGAGTTGGGATGAAGAAGTTATCCCACTTTCTAATCAGGTGATTCCAGTTTCCCAGTTTGGGAATAGGACAGCTTCTTCGTCGTTCCAATCAAACCAGGATGAATCACTTTGTAAGAAGCTTGATTTGGATACATAAAGTGTTGGAGAATCACCAGGAAGTTGAATTAATCTCATAGGAGTTGGGATGAATGAGTTATCCCACTTTCAAATCAGGTGATTCCAGTTTCCCAGTTTGGGAATAGGACAGCTTCTTCGTCGTTCCAATCAAACCAGGATGAATCACTTTGTAAGAAGCTTGATTTGGATACATAAAGTGTTGGAGAATCACCAGGAAGTTGAATAAATCTCATAGGAGTTGGGATGAAGAAGTTATCCCACTTTCTAATCAGGTGATTCCAGTTTCCCAGTTTGGGAATAGGACAGCTTCTTCGTCGTTCCAATCAAACCAGGATGAATCACTTTGTAAGAAGCTTGATTTGGATACATAAAGTGTTGGAGAATCACCAGGAAGTTGAATAAATCTCATAGGAGTTGGGATGAAGAAGTTATCCCACTTTCAAATCAGGTGATTCCAGTTTCCCAGTTTGGGAATAGGACAGCTTCTTCGTCGTTCCAATCAAACCAGGATGAATCACTTTGTAAGAAGCTTGATTTGGATACATAAAGTGTTGGAGAATCACCAGGAAGTTGAATAATCTCATAGGAGTTGGGATGAAGAGTTATCCCACTTTCAAATCAGGTGATTCCAGTTTTCCAGTTTGGGAATAGGACAGCTTCTTCGTCGTTCCAATCAAACCAGGATGAATCACTTTGTAAGAAGCTTGATTTGGATACATAAAGTGTTGGAGAATCACCAGGAAGTTGAATAAATCTCATAGGAGTTGGGATGAAGAAGTTATCCCACTTTCTAATCAGGTGATTCCAGTTTCCCAGTTTGGGAATAGGACAGCTTCTTCGTCGTTCCAATCAAACCAGGATGAATCACTTTGTAAGAAGCTTGATTTGGATACATAAAGTGTTGGAGAATCACCAGGAAGTTGAATAAATCTCATAGGAGTTGGGATGAAGAAGTTATCCCACTTTCTAATCAGGTGATTCCAGTTTCCCAGTTTGGGAATAGGACAGCTTCTTCGTCGTTCCAATCAAACCAGGATGAATCACTTTGTAAGAAGCTTGATTTGGATACATAAAGTGTTGGAGAATCACCAGGAAGTTGAATAATCTCATAGGAGTTGGGATGAAGAGTTATCCCACTTTCAAATCAGGTGATTCCAGTTTCCCAGTTTGGGAATAGGACAGCTTCTTCGTCGTTCCAATCAAACCAGGATGAATCACTTTGTAAGAAGCTTGATTTGGATACATAAAGTGTTGGAGAATCACCAGGAAGTTGAATAAATCTCATAGGAGTTGGGATGAAGAAGTTATCCCACTTTCTAATCAGGTGATTCCAGTTTCCCAGTTTGGGAATAGGACAGCTTCTTCGTCGTTCCAATCAAACCAGGATGAATCACTTTGTAAGAAGCTTGATTTGGATACATAAAGTGTTGGAGAATCACCAGGAAGTTGAATAAATCTCATAGGAGTTGGGATGAAGAAGTTATCCCACTTTCAAATCAGGTGATTCCAGTTTCCCAGTTTGGGAATAGGACAGCTTCTTCGTCGTTCCAATCAAACCAGGATGAATCACTTTGTAAGAAGCTTGATTTGGATACATAAAGTGTTGGAGAATCACCAGGAAGTTGAATTAATCTCATAGGAGTTGGGATGAAAAGTTATCCCACTTTCAAATCAGGTGATTCCAGTTTTCCAGTTTGGGAATAGGACAGCTTCTTCGTCGTTCCAATCAAACCAGGATGAATCACTTTGTAAGAAGCTTGATTTGGATACATAAAGTGTTGGAGAATCACCAGGAAGTTGAATAAATCTCATAAGAGTTGGGATGAAGAAGTTATCCCACTTTCTAATCAGGTGATTCCAGTTTCCCAGTTTGGGAATAGGACAGCTTCTTCGTCGTTCCAATCAAACCAGGATGAATCACTTTGTAAGAAGCTTGATTTGGATACATAAAGTGTTGGAGAATCACCAGGAAGTTGAATAAATCTCATAGGAGTTGGGATGAAGAAGTTATCCCACTTTCAAATCAGGTGATTCCAGTTTTCCAGTTTGGGAATAGGACAGCTTCTTCGTCGTTCCAATCAAACCAGGATGAATCACTTTGTAAGAAGCTTGATTTGGATACATAAAGTGTTGGAGAATCACCAGGAAGTTGAATTAATCTCATAGGAGTTGGGATGAATGAGTTATCCCACTTTCAAATCAGGTGATTCCAGTTTTCCAGTTTGGGAATAGGACAGCTTCTTCGTCGTTCCAATCAAACCAGGATGAAACACTTTGTAAGAAGCTTGATTTGGATACATAAAGTGTTGGAGAATCACCAGGAAGTTGAATAAATCTCATAAGAGTTGGGATGAAGAAGTTATCCCACTTTCAAATTATGAGGTTTTCAGAGTACCAGTACTTGAGTGATGTAAGAACAGATGAGAGATTGTTGTGTGATGAAGTATGAAGAATAGAAATGAGTTTAAGAGAATCAAAGAGAGTATGGGAGAGACTGAGAACGTGTATGGGAGATTAGAGAGAGACTTAGTAACAAGAGAATAAGAACCAAGAACAAGTTTATGAAGAAGAGAGACTCTCTCAGCTTAAGGTTTACAAAGTGATCATAAGAGGCTTATATATGCTTTACACAACTTATATCACAAACCTAGATCCTAAGGCTGTGTAATTAAAAGATAGAATGGATGGTAAGGATGAGAGAAGACTGGTCTTGATGTTTCTGGTGCTAGCTGGCGTGGCTTATTCAAATGGAAGGCTCAGATTGCTTCTTTTGAATGAGGGAGGAGATGGGTCTTGGCTGTAAAGGTAAAGCTTCTTTTCCCTTTCCAGCCTGTCTCTTGGACCACAAGATGCTCAGGTATATTCCTTCCCTCCATAAGCCTTCAACGGTCACTTAAGATAGGATTGGATCAAAGTAAACCGCCCTCACATTGCTCATCTTGATTTAAGCTGAACCGGGTGACTTGGGCGTGTGGAGTGGCCGTACGGTTGATGGTACGGACCTCCTGTCCGTACCACAATCCCTAACTATGCACATTGCCTTATCTCCTTCTTGACTGATCCCAAACACCTTCATGATTCACCCTAGACCGTACAAGGCCGTACTGAACGCCCTATCTTTGCACCACACTTCCATCTTCTCTCTAACTCCTCCAAAGCCTTCACATGATCAGTCTAAGTCTTTCCTAGACTTAACTTCACAAGATAACTACTTCAGAACACTTCTGAAGCTTGATTGAACTCTTCTAGACATCTTCTAGAGCTTGCCCTATTGTTGTACAAGCTCTATCTTCTCTTCTGTTCAACACTCCCCCTCAAGCTTGACTTTAGGAGATCCTAAGCCAAGCTTGGAACTCTGAAGAGTCTCCCTCATTAAAAACCTTACAAGGAAAACCCATTGGGACAAAACCTTGCAAGGGAAAAAGAGTAGAGCTCTTCAAAGCCTAGGGATTAGCCAGTGAGCTCTTGTGCCTTAGAACCAGTGTGGTTGGACACAAGAAGCTCTGGATCACGGCCTAATAGGTGCAGCAACTCTTCACAGCTTTGCGCACACTTCACACTTCATACACGGCTTGCCCTCTTCCTAGAACTGGTTTGGATCTCCCCCTCTCAACAGACTTCTCAGCCATCTTAGAGAAGCTCGGAACTGACCAGGAACATCTTTAGTGAGGCTCAAGCAATGGTACCTGATACATTATCCCAAAGGTGCATCAGTACCTATCAAAAACAAGAAAATGAATATCCTGCATCACACTTGATGCACACAATCTCACAATTCAATCATAATCATCTTAAGTATCTTTTCAAGCACAAGCAATGAATAAGATGAATGAAAAAGATTGAAAAGAGTTTAAAAAAAAGTCTAAGGGAACTTCCCTTGTGTTTTTGTGAGTTTCCTAACTCGGCCAATGCACCATCTTCATGGCATCATCAACTTCTTGGAACGGCAGAATGGATTCATCAGCTTCTCCTCAATCACCTCTCATTGAAGCCGCATTGATGGAGAGCTTTCTTCCTCACTCTCCAAGGCTGCTCTGAACAGCCTCTTGCCTAGACACGCCACTGACTTGGTCCGGTTGATGATCCTTGAAGAAGCTTTTGCAAAAGACTTGTTACTGACCATGGATCATATGCATTAAGACTCCCCCTCAAGCTTAGAACCGAGAATAGAAGGAGCTAAGCTTGTGATGATCCTATGCATCTCCATGGTCTAATAACGATCATCTTTCATGATAGCTTTCTTCTTGTGAGTTTACTCTCTTCCTTAACCAGGAACTAGGGTGTTTGAATCACCATAGAGAGTCTCACAAGACACACTTCTCATTGCATAATGACCCATGCTACACTTCCTGTAGTCTTTGGACTGGATATGTCCAATGGTATTATGCAATGGCCATCTTCATTTCATAATCAATCACACTACACTTCCTGTAGATTATGGACTAACATGTCCTAGTGATGATATGCAATGGCACAAGACCTTTGTCACTACATTCTTGGCTGTTGGCGAGTTACATGTATCACTTTCCTTGTGTACCTAACACCACCACAACTCAATGCAAGATCAGATCATCCCATTGGGATCACACCAAGATAATTTATCCTGTTTGATCACCAATGCCACAGCAGAATATAAACCTTGAAACAAGCCAATCAATCAAGGCAAGAACAAGCAGTTTTCAATCTCTAAAATGACAATGCAAGCTTTAAACAATACATTGACAATTTAGGCTCATTTTTAAATGCATCAATGAATGCACAATCCTAAAGCATTAACTATATGAAGTCATCAATCCATGAGACATATTAATCAAGTTCAATGATGCAAGCAACTTAGACAATTTCTAAGGGTTAGGAGGTTTGCTTACAAACAAGAGATCCGAGCTGATCTCTTGAACCTCCATGGGCATGATCAGCTTGCAATGGTCTTGGTTTAAATTGCATCACCCTCCTGGTGATGCTCTTTCTTTGCATGTCGACTGTCCTCTCTACACTCATCTGATGTGTAGGCTATGGTGACTAAACCACCATGGACAGAACCACAAGTCATCTCTCCATTGTCACAACATCCTCTCTACCCTCTTTGGAGCAGGCTGTGGACTTCCCACAGAATGTTGGCAACAGGCTTCATTTTATCATTCTATTGTAATGATAAAGAGGAAACAGGTCTTGAACTTTAGCTCTTCAGGTTGGTCATTTGAATCTAGCACCGCAAGCTTGAGACCGAGAATGAGGGAGATCCAAGCTTGAAATGAGCCTCAATGAACTTCAAGACCAGGAGCACATCACCCTAACAGCTGCGCTTAAATCACTGATCCACCTTTTGCCTTCAGCTTCAAGTACCCTCAGATCACCAGCCTTCCTCATGGCTTAGATGGTGATCTTCTTCTTCTTGTGTGTCTTGAACCAGGAGCTCAACAACCTTGTGGCCTGCGCTTCTTAAACCGGCTTCTACACACAAGAACCTTCCCATTGCTCCACACAATGGTTGGTCTTTCGCTTGTGTGTCTTGAACCAGGAGCTCAACAACCTCGTGGCCTGCGCTTCTTAAACCAGCTTCTACACACAAGTATCTTCCCATTGCTCCACACAATGGTTCAGGTCGTCCTCTTGTCTTGGATAGGTGGTGAGTAAAGAACACTTCTTGTGAACCTGAAACACCACTCAAACTCCAGCAAGGATAAGACACAAGGGTATTGGGATCAATCCTTGATTAATCATCAAGTTTGATTCCCAATCTCACAAGCATTGCAACAGATTAAAACAAGTCATTTTCAAGTTCTATCTTTGCAAGCAATCTCTCTAAGCACAAGCATTTTCAGATTATGCAAGCTACTTAGGCATTTTCTAATTGATGCTAGACTTTCATTGATGGATTAAACATAGGCATTAGCATCAGTAAACATAGACATGCTTATGTATGCAAAACAGCTTTTCAAAACATGTTGCAAGCAGTAGAGACATTTTACTCAATTCTACAACACATTCATGATGATTCAAGCTATGGCAACACACAAGACAATGCAATAACAAGACATGAGATTCTGGGACTCTAGACACCACTCACAGCACAATAAATAAAGACACAAGCTCTTATTAAGGGTTAGAAGGTTTTCTTACAAACAAGAGATCCGAGCTGATCTCTTGAACCTCCATGGGCACGGTTCACTTGAACTCGGCAGGGTTGAGGCTTGGATTCAGTATCCAACACCTCTCCTTGGTGTGCCCATCCCTCTTGCAATGCTCACACTTCAGGCCTCTCCTATCCCCCTTCTTGTAAGGCGCCTTGTTGGGCTGAGAGCTTCTTTCAGCTTGAGAAGCAAAGGAGAGTGTTTCCTTTGTTCCAAACAGCCCGATTGTTCCCTTCTCCTTTTGGACTTGGGAACACACTTCTTCAAGTGTTAGGAGCTTCTCAGACCTCAAGATATGTTGAATCAAGGCGCTGTAGGCAGGGCTGAGGGTGAGTAATAGGCCAAGCACCTTGTCTTGCTCCCTTCTTTCAATCAACACCTCCGGATCAACAGATTGGGGTCTAAGCATCTCTAGCTCAGACCAAAGGGCTCTGAACTTGCCTAGATGCGCAGTGAACTCCTTATCCAAAAGGGATAGGATGTTGATGGACTTCTTGATCTCAAATACTCGGCTGATGTTGGAGATGTTCCCATATATCTTGTTAAGTGTACTCCAAAGGTCTTTAGCACTCTCACAGTATGAGTATGCTTCAAGGATGGATGGAGACAGTGAGCTATGGAGAATGGATAAGACCTTGAGGTCTTCTTGTTCCCACTTCTCCTCAGATACAGATTTGGAACCGGATTCACCATCTGCTGAGCTTTCATTTGAACCGGCAGTCTTGGAGAGCTTTGGAGCATCCATGAGGCAATGGCTCCATAAGCCTCTCCCTCCTAGAGCTGTCTTCACCATGCGTGACCAGAGAAGGTAGTTGGGACCATTGAGAGTAACAGCAATGACAATGGTTCTTTTGGACTCTATGTTGAAGTCGGATGAACAAGACTGTCAAAGAACTCTTCAAGGTAGAAATTTGGGACAAGGTGAGCTGAATCTTCAAGGGCGTGAGCTTGGGAGCTTGTGGATGTAGCGGAAGTCTTCACCAGGAGTCTGAGCAACCTGGCTCTGATACCATATGAGGTTTTCAGAGTACCAGTACTTGAGTGATGTAAGAACAGATGAGAGATTGTTGTGTGATGAAGTATGAAGAATAGAAATGAGTTTAAGAGAATCAAAGAGAGTATGGGAGAGACTGAGAACGTGTATGGGAGATTAGAGAGAGACTTAGTAACAAGAGAATAAGAACCAAGAACAAGTTTATGAAGAAGAGAGACTCTCTCAGCTTAAGGGTTTACAAAGTGATCATAAGAGGCTTATATATGCCTTTACACAACTTATATCACAAACCTAGATCCTAAGGCTGTAATTAAAAGATAGAATGGATGGTAAGGATGAGAGAAGACTGGTCTTGATGTTTCTGGTGCTAGCTGGCGTGGCTTATTCAAATGGAAGGCTCAGATTGCTTCTTTTGAATGAAGGGAGGAGATGGGTCTTGGCTGTAAAGGTAAAGCTTCTTTTCCCTTTCCAGCCTGTCTCTTGGACCACAAGATGCTCAGGTATATTCCTTCCCTCCATAAGCCTTCAACGGTCACTTAAGATAGGATTGGATCAAAGTAAACCGCCCTCACATTGCTCATCTTTGATTTAAGCTGAACCGGGTGACTTGGGCGTGTGGAGTGGCCGTACGGTTGATGGTACGGACCTCCTGTCCGTACCACAATCCCTAACTATGCACATTGCCTTATCTCCTTCTTGACTGATCCCAAACACCTTCATGATTCACCCTAGACCGTACAAGGCCGTACTGAACGCCCTATCTTTGCACCACACTTCCATCTTCTCTCTAACTCCTCCAAAGCCTTCACATGATCAGTCTAAGTCTTTCCTAGACTTAACTTCACAAGATAACTACTTCAGAACACTTCTGAAGCTTGATTGAACTCTTCTAGACATCTTCTAGAGCTTGCCCTATTGTTGTACAAGCTCTATCTTCTCTTCTGTTCAACACAAATCAGGTGATTCCAGTTTTCCAGTTTGGGAATAGGACAGCTTCTTCGTCGTTCCAATCGAACGAGGATGAATCACTTTGTAAAAAGCTTGATTTGGATACATAAAGTGTTGGAGAATCACCAGGAAGTTGAATAATCTCATAGGAGTTGGGATGAATGAGTTATCCACTTTCAAATCAGGTGATTCCAGTTTCCCAGTTTGGGAATAGGACAGCTTCTTCGTCGTTCCAATCGAACCAGGATGAATCACTTTGTAAGAATCTTGATTTGGATACATAAAGTGTTGGAGAATCACCAGGAAGTTGAATAAATCTCATAAGAGTTGGGATGAAGAAGTTATCCCACTTTCTAATCAGGTGATTCCAGTTTCCCAGTTTGGGAATAGGACAACTTCTCGTCGTTCCAATCGAACCAGGATGATCACTTTGTAAGAAGCTTGATTGGGATACATAAAGTGTTGGAGAATCACCAGGAAGTTGAATAAATCTCATAGGAGTTGGGATGAAGAAGTTATCCCACTTTCAAATCAGGTGATTCCAGTTTTCCAGTTTGGGGAATAGGACAGCTTCTTCGTCGTCCTGTTGAGATGAGAGAATAAAGAGTTGATATATTGAGGAGGAGAGAGTTGGAGTAGACAGTAACTTTGGAGTTTTACTGTGGTAACTTTAGTTTAACCACAGTAACAACTTGGAAGTTATCTGATGGCATGAGAAGGTAACTTAGTGAAGGAAGAGAGTAAACTCGACCAAAGAGGATAAGGAAGGATAAGGGAGCACTTTGACAGCCTGTATGATGCTGGAAAGGAGAGGATGCTTTTCTACTAGTGCAAGCATGTGAGAAAGCACAGCCAAGTGATTCAAAAGGAGTTCCAGCCTGTCCTTTGACTACACATGCTTATACATTTCGAAATTCCTTGTTGCTCTCTCTTTATATACTTGTAAACCCTCATCAGTATTAATTAATGGAGTTTGAGTCTCTCTCTCTTAAGTCTCTCTCTTGTTCTTAATCTCCAATCTCTTTAATTCTCAGATTAGACTTAATCACTCTTTAAATCACAAATCTAATATGGTATCAGAGCCAGGTTCCTTTAAAAGGAGAGAGTGATTTCGTTTTTCTAAATGTTCTTGAGTGTTCTTGAGTGTTCTTGAGAGTTCTTGAGATTTTTCAAGAGCTAGATCCTTTAAAAGTCAAGTTTGTGTCTGTTGGTGTTTCTTTTGGAGAGTCAGCTTCAAGGGAGTCCCTTTAGGTGTTTGACAAGGTCAGAAGATGGGTCTAGCTTGTGGTTCAGCAAGGCGTGAAGAGAAGGAAGAGAGAGGGAATGAGTGGGGGTGGTTCTCACAAATGAAAACGACTCTGAAGAGGTGTGGAGTTTGGAGAAACCATGAGAAGGAAGAGTCTTTGAAGGGTAAAGCTGCTGAGAAAGATCAGACAGCAAGAGAAACAAGTGGAAATTGCTTTAGTCTTGAAGAAAGTACACTGCTTGAGAAGATTGAAGATGTTTATGAGAACAAGATCAGTCTTAGGAGAGTGTATGAAGTCAAGAAGGTGATTAGTGGAGGTAAACCAGGAAGAGAAGAGTTCAATAACCATGTGAGGAAGCTACAACATTTGTGGGTTGAACTACAAGGGTTGAGATCCCATGTGGATGGGGATACTACACAAGAGCAAGAGACGGTCTTGAAGCTCTTGGCGAGCATGGAGTCATCATATGGGTGGCTGGTAGAGATGGTTCTAAGAGGGGAACAGCTTCCGGAAATGGAAGAGATTGTGGGCTTATAAGAAGGGCGTATGAGATAATGAGAGATGATGAGAGGCTAACCATGAGTAGGAGTGAGAGCTCATGGAAGCCAACTGGGAGTAGGAGTGAGAGCTTCCAGAAGCTAACCATGAGTAGGAGTGAGGGCTCATGGAGGCTAACCGGGAGTAGGAGTGAGGGCTTCCGGAAGAAGAGAAGGTGCAGAATGCTATCCAAAGCTTCTATCAACATAGGAAAGGGTAGAAAGAGAGTTGTGGGAGAGTGTTCTTACTCAGCCTACATGGGGGAATCAGTAGAAGACAGTGGGGTGTTAAGAGAGCAGGAGAAAGGGAGTGGAGCTGATGATCGCATCACCAGGAAGGAATGGAGAGTGTTCATGGAACATGTACAAGCCTTAGCAGCAAGCAAGAGCATGCTATACAATCCGGAGCTTCTAAACCCATGGTGATTGATTCTGGAGCAAGTCATCATATGATCAGTGATAGGAGGCTTATAAGTGAGATCAAGGCTGCAACAGGGAGTGTTAGGATAGCTAATGGTGCTATGATCCCAATAGAAGGAGTGGGAAAGCTCAAACTGTTTGAGAAGGACACGGCTGCCTTCTACATGCCTCAGTTCACTTCAAATCTATTATCTGTGAAGAAAGCTACCATTGATCTTGATTGTCAAGTAGTATTCAGACCTGATGAAGTTGAGTTTCAAGATTTGAAGACTGGGAGAGTCATTGGCAGAGGAGACAGCAAAAATCAGCTATACCACCTCGACTTGGCTAAGACCTCTAATCCCTTTGATTCTATTTGCTTGAGTAGTACTGCTGAGAAGATTGATAGTATTACTTGGCATGCTAGATTAGGACATCCTCATGCTCGTGCCATTGAATTGATAATCCCTAATATGTCATTCAATCACTTGGATTGTGAAGCATGCATATTAGGAAAGCATTGTAGGACTGTTTTCCCAACATCTAAGACTACTTATGAGCATTGCTTTGATCTAGTTCACTCGGATGTGTGGACCGCTCCATGCATGTCTAGAGACAGCCATAAATACTTTGTGACATTCATTGATGAGAAGTCTAAGTATACATGGCTCACATTGCTTCCATCTAAAGATAAGGTGCTAGAAGCGTTTATGAACTTCCAAGCATATGTATCTAATCAATACAATGCTACTGTGAAGGTACTGAGATCAGACAACGGAGGTGAATACATCAGCAATGCCTTCAAGAGTCATCTAGCCAAGCATGGGATTGTGCATCAGACCAGTTGTCCCTACACACCACAGCAGAATGGTGTAGCTGAGAGGAAGAATAGGCACTTGATGGAGGTTGCTAGGTCGATGATGTTTCATGCAAATGTCCCAAAAGATTTTGGGGAGATGCTGTTCAGACTGCTTGCTACCTCATCAACCGGGTCCCAACCAAGATACTGAAGAATCTGTCTCCATTTGAGGTGCTGAATAAGAGCAAGCCTTTTATTGATCACCTACGAGTATTTGGGTGTGTATGCTATGTCATGACTCCAGGAGAACAGAGAAACAAGCTGGAGGCAAAGAGTACTAAGGCAATGTTTATTGGATACTCTATCACTCAGAAGGGATACAAGTGCTATGATCCTGAAGCAAGGAGAGTGATGGTATCTAGAGAAGTGAAGTTTATTGAATCCAAAGGGTATTATGAAGAAAAGGAGTGGGAAAATCTGAAGGATTTGTCTCAAGCTCCATCTGATAGAGCAACAACACTGAGGGTGCTGTTGGAGAAGCTAGGGATAGGGTTATCCCAGGATCAGGAATCTGGAAGAAGAGAGTCTTCCAATCCTACTAGTGAAGCTGAAAGAACAACTCCTCTTGATCATGAGAGGGGGAATGGAACTGAATCTCATGAGCAAGTGCAAAATCAAGAAGATTCAGGCCAGCATAATCAAGAGGTGACACAGGAAGTAGAGAGTGGTGCTCAGTCTAGTGGAGATGGGCAAAGAGAGTCTACTGGCTCAGATGAGAGTGGTACTCAGTCTAGTGGAGATTGGGAAGTGGATCCTGATGGGTCAAATGAGAGTGGTGCTCAATCAAGTGAAGATGGGCAAGAGCCACAAGAAGAACAAGTTCAGGAGCTAAGGAGGAGCACAAGGGTGAAGAGAGATGCTTCCAACTGGGTAAACACGAGAGTGTACTACAATGCCCAGGCTGTGGAGCATCCTTCTCAAGCTATGTGTTCCTTTGCAGAGTTTCCAGACGAGCATATAGCCTTCACAGTAAGCTTGGATGAGAGCTATATTCCAAGGACATATGAAGAAGCTATGGCTTTAAAGGAGTGGAGAGATTCAGTTGCTGATGAGTCCGGAGCCATGATTAAGAATGAAACATGGTATGAGAGTGAGCTGCCTAAAGGGAAGAAGGCAGTGACTAGTAAATGGGTGTTCACAATCAAGTTTCATCCTGATGGAAGAATAGAGAGGCGCAAGTCTAGGTTGGTGGCAAGAGGATTTACTCAGACATATGGTGAGGACTATGTTGAGACCTTTGCTCCTGTGGCTAAACTTCATACTATCAGGATTGTATTATCTTTAGCTGTGAATCTTGAGTGGGATTTGTGGCAAATGGATGTGAAGAATGCATTCCTTCAAGGAGAGTTGGAAGATGAAGTATACATGCATCCACCACCAGGTCTTGAACATCTAGTAAAGAAGGGTAATGTGTTGAGGTTGAGGAAAGCTATCTATGGTCTCAAGCAGTCTCCAAGGGCGTGGTACAACAAGTTGAGTACTACACTGAATGGGAGAGGGTTCAGAAAGTCAGAATTGGATCACACTCTCTTTACCCTAACCACCTCATCTGGTATTGTGGTATTGCTTGTGTATGTGGATGATATCATCATCACAGGCAGTGATAAGGAAGGCATCAAGGCTACAAAGGAGTATCTCAAGGCAAGCTTTGAGATTAAAGACTTGGGGAAATGAAGTATTTTCTTGGGATTGAGATATGCAGATCAAAGGAAGGATTGTTTATGTCTCAAAGGAAGTATGTGATTGATCTATTGAAGGGAGCAGATGCCTATGGAGGAAAGACAGCCAAGATGCCAATGGAGGATGGGTACAAGGTTCCACGTGAGGGGGAGATTGAGGATAGCAAGCCATTCCATGATCCTAAGCTGTATAGGAAGCTAGTGGGGAAGTTGATTTATCTTACCATTACTAGACCTGATGTATGCTTTGCGGTGAATCAAGTCAGTCAACACATGCAAGTTCCTAAGGAGCACCACTGGCGGATGGTGGAAAGGATCTTGATGTATCTGAATGGAACTACTGGTCTTGGAGTATGGATGGGATGTAACAAGAGTACTGAGGTTGTAGGCTACTGTGATGCGGATTGGGCTGGTGATAGAGCAGATAGAAGATCAACCACAGGCTATTGTACATTCATTGGTGGTAACTTGGTCACTTGGAAGAGTAAGAAGCAGAAGGTAGTGTCTTGTTCCAGTGCTGAGGCCGAGTATAGAGCAATGCTGAAGCTTACAAATGAGCTAGTGTGGATAAAAGGGATTTTGAAGCATCTGGAGATTATTCAAGCAACGCCAATGACAATGCATTGTGATAATCAAGCAGCTATCCACATTGCATCTAACTCTGTGTTCCATGAGAGAACAAAGCACATTGAGGTTGATTGTCACAAGGTGAGGCAGATGATGATTCTTGGGGTGATTCTACCTTGTTATACTCGGAGTGAGGATCAGTTAGCAGATGTGTTCACAAAGGCAGCAAGGCAAAAGACAATGGAGTCCATACACATCAGGTTAGGACTCATTGATCTCTCGCCTAAGGGCTAGTCTATACACTCTCCTGATCATGTGATCTCTACTCTTTTTCCTCATTAAGGTTTTGTCCCAATGGGTTTTCCTTAATGAGGTTTTAATGAGGGAGATCTCATGGTCCTTCCAAGCTTGACTTGTTCCACATGGTCAAGCTTGAGGGGGAGTGTTGAGATGAGAGAATAAAGAGTTGATATATTGAGAGAGGAAGAGAGTTGGAGTAGACAGTAACTTTGGAGTTTTACTGTGGTAACTTTAGTTTAACCACAGTAACAACTTGGGAAGTTATCTGATGGCATGAGAAGGTAACTTAGTGAAGGGAAGAGAGTAAACTCGACCAAAGAGGATAAGGAAGGATAAGGGAGCACTTTGACAGCCTGTATGATGCTGGAAAGGAGAGGATGCTTTTCTACTAGTGCAAGCATGTGAGAAAGCACAGCCAAGTGATTCAAAAGGAGTTCCAGCCTGTCCTTTGACTACACATGCTTATACATTTCGAATTTCCTTGTTGCTCTCTCTTTATATACTTGTAAACCCTCATCAGTATTAATTAATGGAGTTTTGAGTCTCTCTCTCTTAAGTCTCTCTCTTGTTCTTAATCTCCAATCTCTTTAATTCTCAGATTAGAGTTAATCACTCTTTAAATCATCAAATCTAATAGTTCCAATCAAACGAGGATGAATCACTTTGTAAGAAGCTTGATTTGGATACATAAAGTGTTGGAGAATCACCAGGAAGTTGAATTAATCTCATAGGAGTTGGGATGAATGAGTTATCCCACTTTCAAATCAGGTGATTCCAGTTTTCCAGTTTGGGAATAGGACAACTTCTTCGTCGTTCCAATCAAACCAGGATGAAACACTTTGTAAGAAGCTTGATTTGGATACATAAAGTGTTGGAGAATCACCAGGAAGTTGAATAAATCTCATAGGAGTTGGGATGAAGAAGTTATCCCACTTTCAAATCAGGTGATTCCAGTTTCCCAGTTTGGGAATAGGACAACTTCTCCGTCGTTCCAATCGAACCAGGATGAATCACTTTGTAAGAAGCTTGATTTGGATACATAAAGTGTTGGAGAATCACCAGGAAGTTGAATAAATCTCATAGGAGTTGGATGAAGAAGTTATCCCACTTTCTAATCAGGTGATTCCAGTTTCCCAGTTTGGGAATAGGACAGCTTCTTCGTCGTTCCAATCAAACCAGGATGAATCACTTTGTAAGAAGCTTGATTTGGATACATAAAGTGTTGGAGAATCACAGGCAGGAAGTTGAATAAATCTCATAGGAGTTGGGATGGGATGAAGAAGTTATCCCACTTTCAAATCAGGTGATTCCAGTTTCCCAGTTTGGGAATAGGACAGCTTCTTCGTCGTTCCAATCAAACCAGGATGAATCACTTTGTAAGAAGCTTGATTTGGATACATAAAGTGTTGGAGAATCACCAGGAAGTTGAATTAATCTCATAGGAGTTGGGATGAAGAAGTTATCCCACTTTCAAATCAGGTGATTCCAGTTTTCCAGTTGGGAATAGGACAGCTTCTTCGTCGTTCCAATCAAACCAGGATGAATCACTTTGTAAGAAGCTTGATTTGGATACATAAAGTGTTGGAGAATCACCAGGAAGTTGAATTAATCTCATAGGAGTTGGGATGAAGAAGTTATCCCACTTTCTAATCAGGTGATTCCAGTTTCCCAGTTTGGGAATAGGACAACTTCTTCGTCGTTCCAATCAAACCAGGATGAATCACTTTGTAAAAAGCTTGATTTGGATACATAATGTGTTGGAGAATCACCAGGAAGTTGAATAAATCTCATAGGAGTTGGGATGAATGAGTTATCCCACTTTCAAATCAGGTGATTCCAGTTTTCCAGTTTGGGAATAGGACAGCTTCTTCGTCGTTCCAATCAAACCAGGATGAAACACTTTGTAAGAAGCTTGATTTGGATACATAAAGTGTTGGAGAATCACCAGGAAGTTGAATAAATCTCATAGGGTTGGGATGAAGAAGTATCCCACTTCTAATCAGGTGATTCCAGTTTCCCAGTTTGGGAATAGGACAGCTTCTTCGTCGTTCCAATCAAACCAGGATGAATCACTTTGTAAAAGCTTGATTTGGATACATAAAGTGGTGGAGAATCACCAGGAAGTTGAATAAATCTCATAGGAGTTGGGATGAATGAGTTATCCCACTTTCAAATCAGGTGATTCCAGTTTTCCAGTTTGGGAATAGGACAGCTTCTTCGTCGTTCCAATCGAACCAGGATGAAACACTTTGTAAGAAGCTTGATTTGGATACATAAAGTGTTGGAGAATCACCAGGAAGTTGAATAAATCTCATAGGAGTTGGGATGAAGAAGTTATCCCACTTTCTAATCAGGTGATTCCAGTTTCCCAGTTTGGGAATAGGACAGCTTCTTCGTCGTTCCAATCAAACGAGGATGAATCACTTTGTAAAAAGCTTGATTTGGATACATAAAGTGTTGGAGAATCACCAGGAAGTTGAATTAATCTCATAGGAGTTGGGATGAATGAGTTATCCCACTTTCAAATCAGGTGATTCCAGTTTCCCAGTTTGGGAATAGGACAGCTTCTTCGTCGTTCCAATCGAACCAGGATGAATCACTTTGTAAGAAGCTTGATTTGGATACATAAAGTGTTGGAGAATCACCAGGAAGTTGAATAAATCTCATAGGAGTTGGGATGAAGAAGTTATCCCACTTTCTAATCAGGTGATTCCAGTTTCCCAGTTTGGGAATAGGACAGCTTCTCGTCGTTCCAATCAAACGAGGATGAATCACTTTGTAAGAAGCTTGATTTGGATACATAAAGTGTTGGAGAATCACCAGGAAGTTGAATAAATCTCATAGGAGTTGGGATGAAGAAGTTATCCCACTTTCAAATCAGGTGATTCCAGTTTCCCAGTTTGGGAATAGGACAGCTTCTTCGTCGTTCCAATCAAACCAGGATGAAACACTTTGTAAAAAGCTTGATTTGGATACATAAAGTGTTGGAGAATCACCAGGAAGTTGAATTAATCTCATAGGAGTTGGGATGAATGAGTTATCCCACTTTCAAATCAGGTGATTCCAGTTTCCCAGTTTGGGAATAGGACAGCTTCTTCGTCGTTCCAATCGAACCAGGATGAATCACTTTGTAAGAAGCTTGATTTGGATACATAAAGTGTTGGAGAATCACCAGAAGTTGAATAAATCTCATAAGAGTTGGGATGAAGAAGTTATCCCACTTTCTAATCAGGTGATTCCAGTTTCCCAGTTTGGGAATAGAACAACTTCTCCGTCGTTCCAATCGAACCAGGATGAATCACTTTGTAAGAAGCTTGATTTGGATACATAAAGTGTTGGAGAATCACCAGGAAGTTGAATAAATCTCATAGGAGTTGGGGATGAAGAAGTTATCCCACTTTCAAATCAGGTGATTCCAGTTTTCCAGTTGGGAATAGGACAGATTCTTCGTCGTTCCAATCAAAAGGGATGAAACACTTTGTAAGAAGCTTGATTTGGATACATAAGTGTTGGAGAATCACCAGGAAGTTGAATTAATCTCATAGGAGTTGGGATGAATGAGTTATCCCACTTTCAAATCAGGTGATTCCAGTTTTCCAGTTTGGGAATAGGACAACTTCTTCGTCGTTCCAATCAAACCAGGATGAAACACTTTGTAAGAAGCTTGATTTGGATACATAAAGTGTTGGAGAATCACCAGGAAGTTGAATAAATCTCATAGGAGTTGGGATGAAGAAGTTATCCCACTTTCTAATCAGGTGATTCCAGTTTCCCAGTTTGTGATATGATCATGGACCAGCCAGCTGATGGAGATAGAGATGGCGAGTTTAGAGATGAACCAGCTAAAGAAGATGAGGTCTTATCCATTCTTAAAGGTCCCATGACTCGAGCCAGAGCTAGGAAACTCAAAGAAGCTTTTGGAGGACTAATCAGGAAGTCCTTGGAGCAAGAAGAATGTCTTGGAGGAAGCTTGATACTTCAAGATACGCTTATCACCATTCAAGCCATCTTACCATCAAGTGAGTATCATCTAGGCTAGCAAGCTATGTGTGCTCTTTTCCTATCATTGTTTTTGTCCCATTGGGTTTTGCAATGAGGTTTTTAACGAGGCCATAGTCTTGCTATCTTATCACTTAGTTGAACTCTCGGACAAAACACATGAAGACCTTATGCTATCTTTACTTCTAAGTATTTGTCTTTCATTTTCGAAAACTCTATCTAAGTTGTGTCTTTACTTCTACATTAATTGAGGAGCCTGTTCCTTTAATTTCGAAATGCTTGGAGCCTGTTCAAGCCTTCACATATATATGTGTAACTCGGCAACCCTAGCATCTATCAAGTTTTCTTTCATTAAACCTTTGTGTTTTTTCTCCCTTGCTTTCACGAGTTAAGAGAGTGTCTGGTGAGTAGTAATCCAGTCTGTTGGTGTGTATATATCCAACGCCCAAGGGCTTTAGAAAGGTGTGTCATATCGATCTAAGCCTAGGAGTATCAAGGAGCCTTTCCGCAGCATCTTGTGTCACCATTCGATCCACAACCTGAATAAACTTGAGTCTTTGATTCGTTTATGCAAGGATCTATCCAAAACCATCCAGAGAGGGTCCTAGGATCTCATTAAGTGGTATCAGAGCACTCTGGAGGGGAGTTTCGATTCTCTTTTGCGATTTCTTAAGATTACTCTTTGTCGATTCATATTTGTTGATCAATCGGTTCTTGTGTGTTTATTCTCATTTGATCTGCTCTGTTTCATTATCAGGATTGCTAGATCTGATTGTTTTCGTATCTCATATTGATAGATCTAAGAATTTCGATCAGTTTTGAACAAAAAACCTTTTCACATTCTTGTCGATACGTTATCGTTTTACTTGATCCAAAAAGT
>NW_026016942.1:0-39344 GCF_020379485.1 Brassica napus | reverse complement strand
TAAAGATGCATTGTGGCATGCTAGAGTAGGACACCCTCATGTTAAACTTTGAATTTAATGGTACAGGTGTTATTTTGAGAATAAGGATTGTGAAGCTTGTATTTTAAGCAAGCATTGTAGAACTGTGTTTCAAAATCTACTACAGTCTATGAAATGCTTTGATTTGATTCATTCTGATGTATGGATGCTCCTTGATATCTAGGATAATTATAAGTACTTTGTCACATTCATTGATGAAAAATCCAAATACACCTGGTTAACCTTAATTCAACCAAGATAGGGTACTTGATGCATATTAAGAACTTTCAAGCTTATGTGACTAACCATTATCATGCCAAGATTAAAATTTTTAGATCAGATAATGGAGGAGAGTACACAAGCGTTGCGTTTCAAACAAAAAATCTAGCTCAGCATGGAGTATTTCTCCATCAGTAAGTTGTCCCTATACTCCACAGCAAAATGGGGTGGCTGAGAGGAAGAATAGACATCTCATGGAAGTGGCAAGGTCACTCATGCTTCAAGCAATGTTCCAAAGAGGTTTTGGAGTGATGCTGTATCACTGCATGCTACTTGATCAACAGAACTCCAACTAAGGTGTGAATGAGATCATGCTCCATTTGAAGTTCTGAACAAACACAAGCCAGCTCCTTGACTACTTGAGAGTCTTTGGATGCCTGTGTATGTGCTGAACCGGGAGAGCTGATCAACAAGCTGAAGCTAGAAGCACAAAGCCATGTTTATAGGTTACTCAACAACTCAAAAGGGTATCGATGTTATGATCCTTACAAGGAGGGTTTGTATCTAGAGATGTGAAGTTCATTGAATCACGAGGACTATGATGAGAAGAATCAAGAAGACTTGAAGGACTTACATCAGACAAGGCTGGGTGCTGCGGATCATCTTGGAGGTCTAGGATTAAGGTGTCCAAGACCAAAATGCGAGGGAGCTGTCCGGAAATCTCACCATCTATGCGGACCACCAGAACAACCCCACCTTCATCATGAGGGGGGAGAAGAAAACAGGAGCTCAAGAAAGCTCAAGTGATTAGAAGAGGAGAGGATTGGGCGTTACATGACCAAGGTGGTGTAGAAAAAACACAAGATGGTGTGAAGACCGAATCAGTTAACATGGGAGAGTCATCAGGTTGAGTGAGCTCAGAAGAATGAGAGAGCCGCAGTGTCACAAACAACAAACTAAGAAGGAGTACAAGGCTGAGGAAGGATCCTTCAGTTGGGTAAACACGAGAGTGTACTACAATGCCCAAGAGGTGGAGCATCCTTCTAAAGCTGTGTGTCCTTTGCTCAATATCCAGAAGAACATGTGCTTTATGTTAAACTTGGATGAGAACTACATTCCAAGAAGCTATGAAGAAGCAATGAAAGATAAAAATGGAAGGAATCAGTTGGAGCTGAGGCAGGAGCTATGATCAAGAATGATACATGGTATGAGAGTGAGCTACCAAAAGGGAAGAAGGCTGTGACTAGTAGATGGATCTTCACAATCAAGTATAAAGCGGATGGAAGGTTGAGAGGAAGAAGTCAAGACTGGTTGCAAGAGGTTCACTCAAACTTATGGAGAAGATTACATTGAAACCTTTGCACCAGTAGCTAAACTACACACAATCCGAATTGTGTCTTAAGCTTGGCTGTGAACTTGGATGGGGGTTATGGCAAATGGATGTGAAGAATGCCTTCTACAAGGAGAACTTGAGGATGAAGTGTATATGCATCCACCTCCCGGTGAACACTTAGTGAAGAGAGGGAATGTGTTTGAGATTGAAGAAAGCCATCTATGGGTTGAAGCAATCACCAAGAGCTTGGTACAACAGCAGCACTACTCAAATGGCCGAGGCTTCAAGAAGTCTGAACTTGATCACACCCTTTCACTCTTACGACTCCCTCAGGTATGATTGTCTTCTTGTGTATGTTGATGATATCATTATCACAGGAAGTGATAAGGAAGGTATCATAGCAACCAAGGAGTTTCTTAAATCCATGTTTGAGATTAAAGACTTGGGAGAAATGAAATACTTTCTTGGAATTGAGATATGTAGATCCAAGGAAGGTTTGTTCATGTCCCAAAGGAAAGTATACACTTGATCTTTTGAAAGGTGCAGGTGCTTATGGAGGCAAGACAGCAAGGATGCCTATGGAGGATGGCTACAAAGTCCCACGAGAGGGGGAGATTGAAGACAGCAACCTTATCAGGATCCTAAACTCTATAGAAAACTAGTTGGCAAATTGATTATCTTACTATAACTAGACCTGACATTGTTTTGCTGTGAATCAGGTGAGTCAACACATGCAAGTGCCTAAGGACATCACTGGCGCATGGTGGAGAGGATTTGATGTATCTCAACGGCTCACCTGATCAAGGAGTATGGATGGGCTTGCAATGGAGCACTGAAGTGGTGGGATATTGTGATGCGGATTGGGCTGGTGATAGAGCAGACAGGAGATCAACCACAGGCTATTGCACATTCATTGGAGGCAACTTGGTGACTTGGAAGAGTAAGAAGCAGAAGGTGGTCTCTTGTTCAAGTGCAGAAGCTGAGTATAGAGCCATGCTGAAGCTACCAACGAGTTGGTGTGGATCAAAGGCATCTTGAAGCACTTGGAGATTGATCAAGCACTCCAATGACAATGCATTGTGACAACAAAGCAGCCATTCACATTGCACCAACTCGGTGTTTCATGAAAGAACCAAGCACATTGAAGTTGATTGCCACAAGGTGAGGCCATGATTGAGAAGGGAAGCCATTATGAGAAGGAAAGGTTAGAGCTAAGCAGTGATGGGAAAGAAACGGAACAGTACGGCCTAGGGGTACGGACAGTACGGCCTAGTACGGACAGGGGCTTGGCCGTACATCTAAGGAAACATAAAGGGAGAAGGAGATGGGTGAGTAAAGCCTCTACAAGCACACGGAGGGTCTCAGACTGATCAGAACGTTTAGGGATAAGGGAAGACGAGCCTTACATCCAGGGCCGTGGACAGGCTGTTAAAGGGCAAAGGCAAAGCGTGTGAGCCTTACCGTCCGTTCATTCAAAAGACACGCTCCCTTTGGTCTTGACTACACATGCTTATGCTAGTTGATGTTTTCCCTTAACTTGTAAACCTCAGCCTCTTCTCTAAATGATGTAACCTCATCTCATAATAAGATTCGAAGAGTTCTATCCTATCAATCTCTCTCTACACATTTCCATAATGATTCTCCATTAGTCACTAATCCTTTCTCTACCAAACCTAAATCATACTAACTTCTCATATACAACTCAGATTTCTCTAAAATATTTCATGTATCAGAGCCAGGTGGTTGCAAAGGATCTGAGTTCTAGTTTGAAACGTTGAGGAAACAAGTTTGAAGCTTTGAAGTCATCCGTGAAGATCAAAGCTCAAAGGTGTTCATCTTTGTGTGTGTGGGTTCTAGACAAGTTCAGATCAGCTCTTACAAGACTCGTTGGATCAAGGTCTCATCTATTCAAGCTTTTTAAAGTCAAGTGTGTGTTAAGATTAAGAGGAGAACATGAAGATGAAGGTGGCGATTACCTTTAAGGGGAACAACTACTGGTTTGGTCCGCGCTAGTGAAGACCATCGTTGGAAGTAATGTGTGGAGTCATGTCACAAACCGGTGAAGCTCCAAAGTCATTACTCAAGTAGAAGACCAAGGAGAGGTCTCAAGTGAGCGGTAGAGAGCGAGTAGAGAAGGGCAGCAAGAAGACATGGTGGTGATGTCTGTTCTTCATGGGTCGTTGGATCCGGCGATACTGGAGGCATACAGCTACTGTGAGTCAGCCAAGGAGCTGTGGGACACTTTGAAGAAAGTGTATGGGAACACTTCAACCTGAGCCGGGTCTTTGATGTGTGAAGCAAGCCATCAACAACCTAGTGCAAGAAGACATGGAGTTCACCAAACATTTGGGAGGTTCAGGGCTTTGTGGTCCGAGCTAGAGATGTTGAGGCCAAGCACAACTGATCCAGATCAGTTGAAATGAGAGGCGCGAGCAAGACAAGGTGTTTGGGTTACTACTCACGCTGAGTCCTTGCCTACTCCGGTCTCATTCAGCCTATGTTGAGGTTGATAAGCTCCCTGATCTTGAGGATTATGCTCACAGATTCAGAAGAGCAAGGCTCCATGGATTGTTTGGAGGCAAAAGGAGGGCTCTCATTGCCAATCAAGCTGCTCAAGCCGATTCAGAATGAAGGGCCCTCAAGCAAACAAGCGGGTTTATGGCAAGTATGAGGACAAGAGGTTCAATGGGAACTGTGATCATTGCAAGAAGTATGGCACAAGAAAGTCAGTGCTGGATCCTTCATCCTCACCTGAAGCCGACTAAGTTCTTGAAAGAAAAAGAAGTAAGGGCACACATGACCGAGAGCCTCCTCGGGTGCTGGTCATCAAGCAGGGCAAATGAAGGAGATACGGTGATGTGGGTGATGGGAAGTCACTTGGGCTTACACAGGAGGGCCAAGCAACAATGACTACATCCGGAGATCAGACATAGACGCCCTCATCAAGATGTCAAAGACAATGGTAACAAAAGTAGTATCAAATATGGTTATTCTTTTGGCGCATCCCTGATTGATAACTAACTGATAGTATTGCAAGTGATTCTAGAAATGCTAGGATTGAAAATGCATTCATCAACTTAAGGAATGAATGTAACACGGCTAGGACTCCGTATCAAGCTCATATGCTAGTAATAGCCTAAACATTGATGATAGTTGATTCTGGTGCATCTCATCATATGATAAGTGACACTGACTAATTAAGGATATGAGCCTGCAATGGAAATGTAATGATTGCTAATGGTGATAAAATTCCCATAAAAGGATAGGAAAACTTAAGTTGTTTGAAAAAGAATCTAAGGCCTTCTACATGCCTGAATTTACATCTAATCTATTGTCGGTTAAGAGATGTGCTACTGATTGCAATGCAATGTTATATTCAGTCCTAATGATGTAAAGTTTCAGGATATAAAAGCAGCAAGGTGATTGGGAAGGAGTTACTAAAGGGAACTTTACTTACTTGAAGATCTTACTTTGTTCCTAATATTGTGCTCATTTACTTCTGATTCTGTCTCTAGTTTGAATAAAAATGCATTGTGGCATGCTAGACTAGGCCACCCTCATGTTAAACTTTGAACTTAATGGTACCAGGTGTTATTTTGAGAATAAAGATTGTGAAATTGTATTTAAGGCAAGCATTGTAAGAATGTGTTTCCTAAATCTACAACAGTTTATGAGAATGCTTTGATTGATTCATTTGATGTATGGACTGCTCCTTGTATCTAGAGATAATTTAAGTACTTTGTCACATTCATTGATGAAAATCCAATACACCTGGTTAACCTTAATTCAACCAAAGATAGGGTACTTGATGCATTTAAGAACTTTCAACTTATGTGACTAACCATTATCATGCCAAGATTAAAATTTTGAGATCAGATAATGGAGGAGAGTACACAAGTTGGCGTTCAACAACATCTAGCTCAGCATGGAGTACTCCATCAAACAAGTGTCCTATACTCCACAGCAAAATGGTGTGGCTGAGAGGAAGAATAGGCATCTCATGGAAGGTGGCAAGGGCTCTGATGTTCAAGCAATGTTCCAAAAAGGTTTTGGAGTGATGCTGTCTCTACTGCTTGCTACTTGATCAACAGAACTCCAACTAAGTGTTAGGAGATATGCTCCATTTGAAGTTCTGAACAAACACAAGCCAGTCCTTGACTACTTGAGAGTCTTTGGATGCTTGTGTTATTTGTGATTTCCGGGAGGAGAGCTGAGCAACAAGCTTGAAGCTAGAAGCACAAGCCAATGTTCATTGGTTATTCACAACTCAAAAGGATATAGTGTTATGATCGGTTACAAGGAGGGTTTTGACTTCTAGAGATGTGAAGTTCATTGATCAAGAGGATACTATGATGAGAAGAATCAAGAAGACTTGAAGGACTTACATCAGACAAGGCTGGGTGCTGCGAATATTTGGAGAAGAACTAGGTATCAAGGTGTCTCAAGACAAAATGTGGAGGAAGCTGTCCGGGAACATCTCACCATCTAGGAAACCACAGAACAACCCCACCTTCATCAGGGGGGAGGAGAAACAGGAGCTCAAGAAAGCTCAAGTGATAGAAGAGGGAGGATTGGCGTCACATGATCAAGGTGGTGTAGAAAACAACAAAGATGGAGTGGAGACCGAGATCGGTCAAGGTGAACAAGTACACAATGGAGAGTCAATCAGGTGATGAGACTCAAAGTCAGAATGAGAGCGCGAACCTCCACAACAACACTAAGAAGAAGAAGTACAAGGCTGAGAAGGATCCTTCCTCTTGGGTAAACACGAGAGTGTACTACAATGCCCAAGCTGTGGAGCATCCCTCTCAGCTGTGTTCCTTTGCTCAATACCCTGAAGAACATGTGCCTTTCATGGTAAACTTGGATGAGAAACACATTCAAGAAGCTATGAAGAGGCAATGATGGATAAAGAATGGAAGGAATCAGTTGGAGCTGAGGCAGGAGCTATGATCAGAATGATACATGGTATGAGAGTGAGTTACCAAAAGGGAAGAAGGCTGTGACTAGTAGATGGATCTTCACAATCAAGTAAAGGCTGATGGAAAGGTGAGAGGAAGAAGTCAAGACTGGTTGCAAGAGGCTTCACTCAAAATATGGGAGAAGATTACATTGAGACCTTTGCACCAGTAGCTAAACTACACACAATCCGAATTGTTAAGCTTGGCTGTGAATCTTGGATGGGGCTTATGGCAAATGGATGTGAAGAATGCCTTTCTACAAGGAGAACTTGAGGATGAAGTGTATATGCATCCACCCCAGGCTTGAACACTTAGTGAAGAGAGGAATGTGTTGAGACTGAAGAAGCTATCTATGGGTGAAGCAATCACCAAGAGCTTGGTACACAAGCTGAGCACTCTCTGAATGGCCGAGGCTTCAAGAAGTCTGAACTAGATCACACCCTTTTCACTCTCACTACTCCTCAGGTATGATTGCACTTCTTGTGTATGTTGATGATATCATTATCACAGGAAGTGATAAGGAGGTATCATAGCAACCAAGGAGTTTCTTAAATCCATGTTGAGATTAAAGATTTGGGAGAAATGAAATACTTTCTTGGAATTGAGATATGTAGATCCAAGGAAGGTTTGTTCATGTCCCAAAGGAAGTATACACTTGATCTTTTGAAAGGTGCAGGTGCTTATGGAGGCAAGACAGCAAGGATGCCTATGGAGGATGGCTACAAAGTCCCACGAGAGGGGGAGATTGAAGACAGCAAACCTTATGATCCTAAACTCTATAGAAAACTAGTTGGCAAATTGATTTCTTACCATAACTAGACCTGACATTTGTTTTGCTGTGAATCAGGTGAGTCAACACATGCAAGTCCTAAGGAACATCATTGGCGCATGGTGGAGAGGATCTTGATGTATCTCAACGGCTCACCTGATCAAGGAGTATGGATGGGTTGCAATGGAAGCACTGAAGTGGTTGGATACTTTGATGCGGATTGGGCTGGTGATAGAGCAGACAGGAGATCAACCACAGGCTATTGCACATTCATTGGAGGCAACTTGGTGACTTGGAAGAGTAAGAAGCAGAAGGTGTCTATGCTCAAGTGCAGAAGCTGAGTATAGAGCTATGCTGAAGCTTACAACGAGTTGGTATGGATCAAAGGCATCTTGAAGCATTTGGAGATTGATCAAGCCACGCCAATGACAATGCATTGTGATACCAGCAGCCATTCACATTGCATCCAACTCGGTGTTTCATGAAGAACCAAGCACATTGAAGTTGATTGCCACAAGGTGAGGCAATGATCATTCTAGGAGTCATCTTGCCATGTTATACAAGGAGTGAAGATCAGTTAGCTGATGTGTTCACCAAGGCTGCAAGACAGAAGACAATGGAGTCCATTCACATCAGGTTGGAATCACCTTCTTGAAAAGTGGGATAACCTTCTTCATGGCCAAACTCCTATGAGTTTATTTCAACTTTCCTGGTGATTTTCCACCACTTTATGTATCCAAATCAAGCTTCTTACAAAGTGATTGATCCTGGTTTGATTGGAACGACGAAAGAACTATGCTATTCCCAAAGAGGGAAACTGAAATCACCTGATTTGAAGTGGGTTAAACTTCTTCATGCCAACTCATATGAGATTTCTTCAACTTCCTGGTGATTCTCCACCACTTTTTGTATCCAAATCAAGCTTCTTACAAAGAGATTCCTCCTGGTTTGATTGGAAACGACGAAGCAGCTGTGCTATTCCCAAACTGGGAAAACTGGATGGAATCACTGGATTGACAAGTGGGATACTTTTCATGCCAACTCCTATGAGATTATTCAACTTCATGTGATTCTCCACCACTTTATGTATCAAATCAAGCTTCTTACAAAGTGATTCATCCTGGTTTGATTGGAACGACGAAGAAGCTGTCCTTTCCCAAACTGGGAAACTGGAATCACCTGATTTGAAAGTGGGATAACTTCTTCATCCCAACTCCTATGAGATTTATTCAACTTCCTGGTGATTTCTACCCACTTTATGTATCCAAATCAAGCTTTCACAAAGTGATTCATCCTGGTTTGATTGGAACGACGAAGAAGCTGTGCTATTCCCAAATGGGAAACTGGAATCACCTGATTTGAAAGTGGGATAACTTCTTCATGCCAACTCCTATGAGATTTATTCAACTTCCTGGTGATTCTCCACCACTTTATGTATCCAAATCAAGCTTCTTACAAAGTGATTCATCCTGGGTTGATTGGAACGACGAAGAAGCTGTGCTATTCCCAAACTGGGAAACTGGAATCACCTGATTTTGAAAGTGGGATAACTTCTTCATGCCAACTCCTATGAGATTTATTCAACTTCCTGGTGATTCTCCACCACTTTATGTATCCAAATCAAGCTTCTTACAAAGTGATTCATCCTGGTTTGATTGGAACGACGAAGAAGCTGTGCTATTCCCAAACTGGGAAACTGGAATCACCAAAGTGGGATTCATGAACTGACTTGAGAAAGTGGGATAACTTCTTCATGCCAACTCCTATGAGATTTATTCAACTTCCTGGTGATTCTCCACCACTTTATGTATCCAAATCAAGCTTCTTACAAAGTGATTCATCCTGGTTTGATTGGAACGACGAAGAAGCTGTGCTATTCCCAAACTGGGAAACTGGAATCACCTGATTTGAAAGTGGGATAACTTCTTCATGCCAACTCCTATGAGATTTATTCAACTTCCTGGTGATTCTCCACCACTTTATGTATCCAAATCAAGCTTCTTACAAAGAGATTCATCCTGGTTTGATTGGAACGACGAAGAAGCTGTGCTATTCCCAAACTGGGAAACTGGAATCACCTGATTTGAAAGTGGGATAACTTCTTCATGCCAACTCCTATGAGATTTATTCAACTTCCTGGTGATTCTCCACCACTTTATGTATCCAAATCAAGCTTCTTACAAAGAGATTCATCCTGGTTTGATTGGAACGACGAAGAAGCTGTGCTATTCCCAAACTGGGAAACTGGAATCACCTGATTTGAAAGTGGGATAACTTCTTCATGCCAACTCCTATGAGATTTATTCAACTTCCTGGTGATTCTCCACCACTTTATGTATCCAAATCAAGCTTCTTACAAAGTGATTCATCCTGGTTTGATTGGAACGACGAAGAAGCTGTGCTATTCCCAAACTGGGAAACTGGAATCACCTGATTTGAAAGTGGGATAACTTCTTCATCCAACTCCTATGAGATTTATTCAACTTCCTGGTGATTCTCCACCACTTTATGTATCCAAATCAAGCTTCTTACAAAGTGATTCATCCTGGTTTGATTGGAACGACGAAGAAGCTGTGCTATTCCCAAACTGGGAAACTGGAATCACCTGATTTGAAAGTGGGATAACTTCTTCATGCCAACTCCTATGAGATTTATTCAACTTCCTGGTGATTCTCCACCACTTTATGTATCCATCAATCCAGTTTGATTACGAAAGAAGCTATTCCCAAAGGAAACTGGAATCACCTGATTTGAAAGTGGGATAACTTCTTCATGCCAACTCCTATGAGATTTATTCAACTTCCTGGTGATTCTCCACCACTTTATGTATCCAAATCAAGCTTCTTACAAAGAGATTCATCCTGGTTTGATTGGAACGACGAAGAAGCTGTGCTATTCCCAAACTGGGAAACTGGAATCACCTGATTTGAAAGTGGGATAACTTCTTCATGCCAACTCCTATGAGATTTATTCAACTTCCTGGTGATTCTCCACCACTTTATGTATCCAAATCAAGCTTCTTACAAAGTGATTCATCCTGGTTTGATTGGAACGACGAAGAAGCTGTGCTATTCCCAAACTGGGAAACTGGAATCACCTGATTTGAAAGTGGGATAACTTCTTCATGCCAACTCCTATGAGATTTATTCAACTTCCTGGTGATTCTCCACCACTTTATGTATCCAAATCAAGCTTCTTACAAAGTGATTCATCCTGGTTTGATTGGAACGACGAAGAAGCTGTGCTATTCCCAAACTGGGAAACTGGAATCACCTGATTTGAAAGTGGGATAACTTCTTCATGCCAACTCCTATGAGATTTATTCAACTTCCTGGTGATTCTCCACCACTTTATGTATCCAAATCAAGCTTCTTACAAAGTGATTCATCCTGGTTTGATTGGAACGACGACGAAGAAGCTGTGCTATTCCCAAACTGGGAAACTGGAATCACCTGATTTGAAAGTGGGATAACTTCTTCATGCCAACTCCTATGAGATTTATTCAACTTCCTGGTGATTCTCCACCACTTTATGTATCCAAATCAAGCTTCTTACAAAGAGATTCATCCTGGTTTGATTGGAACGACGAAGAAGCTGTGCTATTCCCAAACTGGGAAACTGGAATCACCTGATTTGAAAGTGGGATAACTTCTTCATGCCAACTCCTATGAGATTTATTCAACTTCCTGGTGATTCTCCACCACTTTATGTATCCAAATCAAGCTTCTTACAAAGTGATTCATCCTGGTTTGATTGGAACGACGAAGAAGCTGTGCTATTCCCAAACTGGGAAACTGGAATCACCTGATTTGAAAGTGGGATAACTTCTTCATGCCAACTCCTATGAGATTTATTCAACTTCCTGGTGATTCTCCACCACTTTATGTATCCAAATCAAGCTTCTTACAAAGTGATTCATCCTGGTTTGATTGGAACGACGAAGAAGCTGTGCTATTCCCAAACTGGGAAACTGGAATCACCTGATTTGAAAGTGGGATAACTTCTTCATGCCAACTCCTATGAGATTTATTCAACTTCCTGGTGATTCTCCACCACTTTATGTATCCAAATCAAGCTTCTTACAAAGTGATTCATCCTGGTTTGATTGGAACGACGAAGAAGCTGTGCTATTCCCAAACTGGGAAACTGGAATCACCTGATTTGAAAGTGGGATAACTTCTTCATGCCAACTCCTATGAGATTTATTCAACTTCCTGGTGATTCTCCACCACTTTATGTATCCAAATCAAGCTTCTTACAAAGTGATTCATCCTGGTTTGATTGGAACGACGAAGAAGCTGTGCTATTCCCAAACTGGGAAACTGGAATCACCTGATTTGAAAGTGGGATAACTTCTTCATGCCAACTCCTATGAGATTTATTCAACTTCCTGGTGATTCTCCACCACTTTATGTATCCAAATCAAGCTTCTTACAAAGTGATTCATCCTGGTTTGATTGGAACGACGAAGAAGCTGTGCTATTCCCAAACTGGGAAACTGGAATCACCTGATTTGAAAGTGGGATAACTTCTTCATGCCAACTCCTATGAGATTTATTCAACTTCCTGGTGATTCTCCACCACTTTATGTATCCAAATCAAGCTTCTTACAAAGTGATTCATCCTGGTTTGATTGGAACGACGAAGAAGCTGTGCTATTCCCAAACTGGGAAACTGGAATCACCTGATTTGAAAGTGGGATAACTTCTTCATGCCAACTCCTATGAGATTTATTCAACTTCCTGGTGATTCTCCACCACTTTATGTATCCAAATCAAGCTTCTTACAAAGTGATTCATCCTGGTTTGATTGGAACGACGAAGAAGCTGTGCTATTCCCAAACTGGGAAACTGGAATCACCTGATTTGAAAGTGGGATAACTTCTTCATGCCAACTCCTATGAGATTTATTCAACTTCCTGGTGATTCTCCACCACTTTATGTATCCAAATCAAGCTTCTTACAAAGTGATTCATCCTGGTTTGATTGGAACGACGAAGAAGCTGTGCTATTCCCAAACTGGGAAACTGGAATCACCTGATTTGAAAGTGGGATAACTTCTTCATGCCAACTCCTATGAGATTTATTCAACTTCCTGGTGATTCTCCACCACTTTATGTATCCAAATCAAGCTTCTTACAAAGTGATTCATCCTGGTTTGATTGGAACGACGAAGAAGCTGTGCTATTCCCAAACTGGGAAACTGGAATCACCTGATTTGAAAGTGGGATAACTTCTTCATGCCAACTCCTATGAGATTTATTCAACTTCCTGGTGATTCTCCACCACTTTATGTATCCAAATCAAGCTTCTTACAAAGTGATTCATCCTGGTTTGATTGGAACGACGAAGAAGCTGTGCTATTCCCAAACTGGGAAACTGGAATCACCTGATTTGAAAGTGGGATAACTTCTTCATGCCAACTCCTATGAGATTTATTCAACTTCCTGGTGATTCTCCACCACTTTATGTATCCAAATCAAGCTTCTTACAAAGTGATTCATCCTGGTTTGATTGGAACGACGAAGAAGCTGTGCTATTCCCAAACTGGGAAACTGGAATCACCTGATTTGAAAGTGGGATAACTTCTTCATGCCAACTCCTATGAGATTTATTCAACTTCCTGGTGATTCTCCACCACTTTATGTATCCAAATCAAGCTTCTTACAAAGTGATTCATCCTGGTTTGATTGGAACGACGAAGAAGCTGTGCTATTCCCAAACTGGGAAACTGGAATCACCTGATTTGAAAGTGGGATAACTTCTTCATGCCAACTCCTATGAGATTTATTCAACTTCCTGGTGATTCTCCACCACTTTATGTATCCAAATCAAGCTTCTTACAAAGTGATTCATCCTGGTTTGATTGGAACGACGAAGAAGCTGTGCTATTCCCAAACTGGGAAACTGGAATCACCTGATTTGAAAGTGGGATAACTTCTTCATGCCAACTCCTATGAGATTTATTCAACTTCCTGGTGATTCTCCACCACTTTATGTATCCAAATCAAGCTTCTTACAAAGTGATTCATCCTGGTTTGATTGGAACGACGAAGAAGCTGTGCTATTCCCAAACTGGGAAACTGGAATCACCTGATTTGAAAGTGGGATAACTTCTTCATGCCAACTCCTATGAGATTTATTCAACTTCCTGGTGATTCTCCACCACTTTATGTATCCAAATCAAGCTTCTTACAAAGTGATTCATCCTGGTTTGATTGGAACGACGAAGAAGCTGTGCTATTCCCAAACTGGGAAACTGGAATCACCTGATTTGAAAGTGGGATAACTTCTTCATGCCAACTCCTATGAGATTTATTCAACTTCCTGGTGATTCTCCACCACTTTATGTATCCAAATCAAGCTTCTTACAAAGTGATTCATCCTGGTTTGATTGGAACGACGAAGAAGCTGTGCTATTCCCAAACTGGGAAACTGGAATCACCTGATTTGAAAGTGGGATAACTTCTTCATGCCAACTCCTATGAGATTTATTCAACTTCCTGGTGATTCTCCACCACTTTATGTATCCAAATCAAGCTTCTTACAAAGTGATTCATCCTGGTTTGATTGGAACGACGAAGAAGCTGTGCTATTCCCAAACTGGGAAACTGGAATCACCTGATTTGAAAGTGGGATAACTTCTTCATGCCAACTCCTATGAGATTTATTCAACTTCCTGGTGATTCTCCACCACTTTATGTATCCAAATCAAGCTTCTTACAAAGTGATTCATCCTGGTTTGATTGGAACGACGAAGAAGCTGTGCTATTCCCAAACTGGGAAACTGGAATCACCTGATTTGAAAGTGGGATAACTTCTTCATGCCAACTCCTATGAGATTTATTCAACTTCCTGGTGATTCTCCACCACTTTATGTATCCAAATCAAGCTTCTTACAAAGTGATTCATCCTGGTTTGATTGGAACGACGAAGAAGCTGTGCTATTCCCAAACTGGGAAACTGGAATCACCTGATTTGAAAGTGGGATAACTTCTTCATGCCAACTCCTATGAGATTTATTCAACTTCCTGGTGATTCTCCACCACTTTATGTATCCAAATCAAGCTTCTTACAAAGTGATTCATCCTGGTTTGATTGGAACGACGAAGAAGCTGTGCTATTCCCAAACTGGGAAACTGGAATCACCTGATTTGAAAGTGGGATAACTTCTTCATGCCAACTCCTATGAGATTTATTCAACTTCCTGGTGATTCTCCACCACTTTATGTATCCAAATCAAGCTTCTTACAAAGTGATTCATCCTGGTTTGATTGGAACGACGAAGAAGCTGTGCTATTCCCAAACTGGGAAACTGGAATCACCTGATTTGAAAGTGGGATAACTTCTTCATGCCAACTCCTATGAGATTTATTCAACTTCCTGGTGATTCTCCACCACTTTATGTATCCAAATCAAGCTTCTTACAAAGTGATTCATCCTGGTTTGATTGGAACGACGAAGAAGCTGTGCTATTCCCAAACTGGGAAACTGGAATCACCTGATTTGAAAGTGGGATAACTTCTTCATGCCAACTCCTATGAGATTTATTCAACTTCCTGGTGATTCTCCACCACTTTATGTATCCAAATCAAGCTTCTTACAAAGTGATTCATCCTGGTTTGATTGGAACGACGAAGAAGCTGTGCTATTCCCAAACTGGGAAACTGGAATCACCTGATTTGAAAGTGGGATAACTTCTTCATGCCAACTCCTATGAGATTTATTCAACTTCCTGGTGATTCTCCACCACTTTATGTATCCAAATCAAGCTTCTTACAAAGTGATTCATCCTGGTTTGATTGGAACGACGAAGAAGCTGTGCTATTCCCAAACTGGGAAACTGGAATCACCTGATTTGAAAGTGGGATAACTTCTTCATGCCAACTCCTATGAGATTTATTCAACTTCCTGGTGATTCTCCACCACTTTATGTATCCAAATCAAGCTTCTTACAAAGTGATTCATCCTGGTTTGATTGGAACGACGAAGAAGCTGTGCTATTCCCAAACTGGGAAACTGGAATCACCTGATTTGAAAGTGGGATAACTTCTTCATGCCAACTCCTATGAGATTTATTCAACTTCCTGGTGATTCTCCACCACTTTATGTATCCAAATCAAGCTTCTTACAAAGTGATTCATCCTGGTTTGATTGGAACGACGAAGAAGCTGTGCTATTCCCAAACTGGGAAACTGGAATCACCTGATTTGAAAGTGGGATAACTTCTTCATGCCAACTCCTATGAGATTTATTCAACTTCCTGGTGATTCTCCACCACTTTATGTATCCAAATCAAGCTTCTTACAAAGTGATTCATCCTGGTTTGATTGGAACGACGAAGAAGCTGTGCTATTCCCAAACTGGGAAACTGGAATCACCTGATTTGAAAGTGGGATAACTTCTTCATGCCAACTCCTATGAGATTTATTCAACTTCCTGGTGATTCTCCACCACTTTATGTATCCAAATCAAGCTTCTTACAAAGTGATTCATCCTGGTTTGATTGGAACGACGAAGAAGCTGTGCTATTCCCAAACTGGGAAACTGGAATCACCTGATTTGAAAGTGGGATAACTTCTTCATGCCAACTCCTATGAGATTTATTCAACTTCCTGGTGATTCTCCACCACTTTATGTATCCAAATCAAGCTTCTTACAAAGTGATTCATCCTGGTTTGATTGGAACGACGAAGAAGCTGTGCTATTCCCAAACTGGGAAACTGGAATCACCTGATTTGAAAGTGGGATAACTTCTTCATGCCAACTCCTATGAGATTTATTCAACTTCCTGGTGATTCTCCACCACTTTATGTATCCAAATCAAGCTTCTTACAAAGTGATTCATCCTGGTTTGATTGGAACGACGAAGAAGCTGTGCTATTCCCAAACTGGGAAACTGGAATCACCTGATTTGAAAGTGGGATAACTTCTTCATGCCAACTCCTATGAGATTTATTCAACTTCCTGGTGATTCTCCACCACTTTATGTATCCAAATCAAGCTTCTTACAAAGTGATTCATCCTGGTTTGATTGGAACGACGAAGAAGCTGTGCTATTCCCAAACTGGGAAACTGGAATCACCTGATTTGAAAGTGGGATAACTTCTTCATGCCAACTCCTATGAGATTTATTCAACTTCCTGGTGATTCTCCACCACTTTATGTATCCAAATCAAGCTTCTTACAAAGTGATTCATCCTGGTTTGATTGGAACGACGAAGAAGCTGTGCTATTCCCAAACTGGGAAACTGGAATCACCTGATTTGAAAGTGGGATAACTTCTTCATGCCAACTCCTATGAGATTTATTCAACTTCCTGGTGATTCTCCACCACTTTATGTATCCAAATCAAGCTTCTTACAAAGTGATTCATCCTGGTTTGATTGGAACGACGAAGAAGCTGTGCTATTCCCAAACTGGGAAACTGGAATCACCTGATTTGAAAGTGGGATAACTTCTTCATGCCAACTCCTATGAGATTTATTCAACTTCCTGGTGATTCTCCACCACTTTATGTATCCAAATCAAGCTTCTTACAAAGTGATTCATCCTGGTTTGATTGGAACGACGAAGAAGCTGTGCTATTCCCAAACTGGGAAACTGGAATCACCTGATTTGAAAGTGGGATAACTTCTTCATGCCAACTCCTATGAGATTTATTCAACTTCCTGGTGATTCTCCACCACTTTATGTATCCAAATCAAGCTTCTTACAAAGTGATTCATCCTGGTTTGATTGGAACGACGAAGAAGCTGTGCTATTCCCAAACTGGGAAACTGGAATCACCTGATTTGAAAGTGGGATAACTTCTTCATGCCAACTCCTATGAGATTTATTCAACTTCCTGGTGATTCTCCACCACTTTATGTATCCAAATCAAGCTTCTTACAAAGTGATTCATCCTGGTTTGATTGGAACGACGAAGAAGCTGTGCTATTCCCAAACTGGGAAACTGGAATCACCTGATTTGAAAGTGGGATAACTTCTTCATGCCAACTCCTATGAGATTTATTCAACTTCCTGGTGATTCTCCACCACTTTATGTATCCAAATCAAGCTTCTTACAAAGTGATTCATCCTGGTTTGATTGGAACGACGAAGAAGCTGTGCTATTCCCAAACTGGGAAACTGGAATCACCTGATTTGAAAGTGGGATAACTTCTTCATGCCAACTCCTATGAGATTTATTCAACTTCCTGGTGATTCTCCACCACTTTATGTATCCAAATCAAGCTTCTTACAAAGTGATTCATCCTGGTTTGATTGGAACGACGAAGAAGCTGTGCTATTCCCAAACTGGGAAACTGGAATCACCTGATTTGAAAGTGGGATAACTTCTTCATGCCAACTCCTATGAGATTTATTCAACTTCCTGGTGATTCTCCACCACTTTATGTATCCAAATCAAGCTTCTTACAAAGTGATTCATCCTGGTTTGATTGGAACGACGAAGAAGCTGTGCTATTCCCAAACTGGGAAACTGGAATCACCTGATTTGAAAGTGGGATAACTTCTTCATGCCAACTCCTATGAGATTTATTCAACTTCCTGGTGATTCTCCACCACTTTATGTATCCAAATCAAGCTTCTTACAAAGTGATTCATCCTGGTTTGATTGGAACGACGAAGAAGCTGTGCTATTCCCAAACTGGGAAACTGGAATCACCTGATTTGAAAGTGGGATAACTTCTTCATGCCAACTCCTATGAGATTTATTCAACTTCCTGGTGATTCTCCACCACTTTATGTATCCAAATCAAGCTTCTTACAAAGTGATTCATCCTGGTTTGATTGGAACGACGAAGAAGCTGTGCTATTCCCAAACTGGGAAACTGGAATCACCTGATTTGAAAGTGGGATAACTTCTTCATGCCAACTCCTATGAGATTTATTCAACTTCCTGGTGATTCTCCACCACTTTATGTATCCAAATCAAGCTTCTTACAAAGTGATTCATCCTGGTTTGATTGGAACGACGAAGAAGCTGTGCTATTCCCAAACTGGGAAACTGGAATCACCTGATTTGAAAGTGGGATAACTTCTTCATGCCAACTCCTATGAGATTTATTCAACTTCCTGGTGATTCTCCACCACTTTATGTATCCAAATCAAGCTTCTTACAAAGTGATTCATCCTGGTTTGATTGGAACGACGAAGAAGCTGTGCTATTCCCAAACTGGGAAACTGGAATCACCTGATTTGAAAGTGGGATAACTTCTTCATGCCAACTCCTATGAGATTTATTCAACTTCCTGGTGATTCTCCACCACTTTATGTATCCAAATCAAGCTTCTTACAAAGTGATTCATCCTGGTTTGATTGGAACGACGAAGAAGCTGTGCTATTCCCAAACTGGGAAACTGGAATCACCTGATTTGAAAGTGGGATAACTTCTTCATGCCAACTCCTATGAGATTTATTCAACTTCCTGGTGATTCTCCACCACTTTATGTATCCAAATCAAGCTTCTTACAAAGTGATTCATCCTGGTTTGATTGGAACGACGAAGAAGCTGTGCTATTCCCAAACTGGGAAACTGGAATCACCTGATTTGAAAGTGGGATAACTTCTTCATGCCAACTCCTATGAGATTTATTCAACTTCCTGGTGATTCTCCACCACTTTATGTATCCAAATCAAGCTTCTTACAAAGTGATTCATCCTGGTTTGATTGGAACGACGAAGAAGCTGTGCTATTCCCAAACTGGGAAACTGGAATCACCTGATTTGAAAGTGGGATAACTTCTTCATGCCAACTCCTATGAGATTTATTCAACTTCCTGGTGATTCTCCACCACTTTATGTATCCAAATCAAGCTTCTTACAAAGTGATTCATCCTGGTTTGATTGGAACGACGAAGAAGCTGTGCTATTCCCAAACTGGGAAACTGGAATCACCTGATTTGAAAGTGGGATAACTTCTTCATGCCAACTCCTATGAGATTTATTCAACTTCCTGGTGATTCTCCACCACTTTATGTATCCAAATCAAGCTTCTTACAAAGTGATTCATCCTGGTTTGATTGGAACGACGAAGAAGCTGTGCTATTCCCAAACTGGGAAACTGGAATCACCTGATTTGAAAGTGGGATAACTTCTTCATGCCAACTCCTATGAGATTTATTCAACTTCCTGGTGATTCTCCACCACTTTATGTATCCAAATCAAGCTTCTTACAAAGTGATTCATCCTGGTTTGATTGGAACGACGAAGAAGCTGTGCTATTCCCAAACTGGGAAACTGGAATCACCTGATTTGAAAGTGGGATAACTTCTTCATGCCAACTCCTATGAGATTTATTCAACTTCCTGGTGATTCTCCACCACTTTATGTATCCAAATCAAGCTTCTTACAAAGTGATTCATCCTGGTTTGATTGGAACGACGAAGAAGCTGTGCTATTCCCAAACTGGGAAACTGGAATCACCTGATTTGAAAGTGGGATAACTTCTTCATGCCAACTCCTATGAGATTTATTCAACTTCCTGGTGATTCTCCACCACTTTATGTATCCAAATCAAGCTTCTTACAAAGTGATTCATCCTGGTTTGATTGGAACGACGAAGAAGCTGTGCTATTCCCAAACTGGGAAACTGGAATCACCTGATTTGAAAGTGGGATAACTTCTTCATGCCAACTCCTATGAGATTTATTCAACTTCCTGGTGATTCTCCACCACTTTATGTATCCAAATCAAGCTTCTTACAAAGTGATTCATCCTGGTTTGATTGGAACGACGAAGAAGCTGTGCTATTCCCAAACTGGGAAACTGGAATCACCTGATTTGAAAGTGGGATAACTTCTTCATGCCAACTCCTATGAGATTTATTCAACTTCCTGGTGATTCTCCACCACTTTATGTATCCAAATCAAGCTTCTTACAAAGTGATTCATCCTGGTTTGATTGGAACGACGAAGAAGCTGTGCTATTCCCAAACTGGGAAACTGGAATCACCTGATTTGAAAGTGGGATAACTTCTTCATGCCAACTCCTATGAGATTTATTCAACTTCCTGGTGATTCTCCACCACTTTATGTATCCAAATCAAGCTTCTTACAAAGTGATTCATCCTGGTTTGATTGGAACGACGAAGAAGCTGTGCTATTCCCAAACTGGGAAACTGGAATCACCTGATTTGAAAGTGGGATAACTTCTTCATGCCAACTCCTATGAGATTTATTCAACTTCCTGGTGATTCTCCACCACTTTATGTATCCAAATCAAGCTTCTTACAAAGTGATTCATCCTGGTTTGATTGGAACGACGAAGAAGCTGTGCTATTCCCAAACTGGGAAACTGGAATCACCTGATTTGAAAGTGGGATAACTTCTTCATGCCAACTCCTATGAGATTTATTCAACTTCCTGGTGATTCTCCACCACTTTATGTATCCAAATCAAGCTTCTTACAAAGTGATTCATCCTGGTTTGATTGGAACGACGAAGAAGCTGTGCTATTCCCAAACTGGGAAACTGGAATCACCTGATTTGAAAGTGGGATAACTTCTTCATGCCAACTCCTATGAGATTTATTCAACTTCCTGGTGATTCTCCACCACTTTATGTATCCAAATCAAGCTTCTTACAAAGTGATTCATCCTGGTTTGATTGGAACGACGAAGAAGCTGTGCTATTCCCAAACTGGGAAACTGGAATCACCTGATTTGAAAGTGGGATAACTTCTTCATGCCAACTCCTATGAGATTTATTCAACTTCCTGGTGATTCTCCACCACTTTATGTATCCAAATCAAGCTTCTTACAAAGTGATTCATCCTGGTTTGATTGGAACGACGAAGAAGCTGTGCTATTCCCAAACTGGGAAACTGGAATCACCTGATTTGAAAGTGGGATAACTTCTTCATGCCAACTCCTATGAGATTTATTCAACTTCCTGGTGATTCTCCACCACTTTATGTATCCAAATCAAGCTTCTTACAAAGTGATTCATCCTGGTTTGATTGGAACGACGAAGAAGCTGTGCTATTCCCAAACTGGGAAACTGGAATCACCTGATTTGAAAGTGGGATAACTTCTTCATGCCAACTCCTATGAGATTTATTCAACTTCCTGGTGATTCTCCACCACTTTATGTATCCAAATCAAGCTTCTTACAAAGTGATTCATCCTGGTTTGATTGGAACGACGAAGAAGCTGTGCTATTCCCAAACTGGGAAACTGGAATCACCTGATTTGAAAGTGGGATAACTTCTTCATGCCAACTCCTATGAGATTTATTCAACTTCCTGGTGATTCTCCACCACTTTATGTATCCAAATCAAGCTTCTTACAAAGTGATTCATCCTGGTTTGATTGGAACGACGAAGAAGCTGTGCTATTCCCAAACTGGGAAACTGGAATCACCTGATTTGAAAGTGGGATAACTTCTTCATGCCAACTCCTATGAGATTTATTCAACTTCCTGGTGATTCTCCACCACTTTATGTATCCAAATCAAGCTTCTTACAAAGTGATTCATCCTGGTTTGATTGGAACGACGAAGAAGCTGTGCTATTCCCAAACTGGGAAACTGGAATCACCTGATTTGAAAGTGGGATAACTTCTTCATGCCAACTCCTATGAGATTTATTCAACTTCCTGGTGATTCTCCACCACTTTATGTATCCAAATCAAGCTTCTTACAAAGTGATTCATCCTGGTTTGATTGGAACGACGAAGAAGCTGTGCTATTCCCAAACTGGGAAACTGGAATCACCTGATTTGAAAGTGGGATAACTTCTTCATGCCAACTCCTATGAGATTTATTCAACTTCCTGGTGATTCTCCACCACTTTATGTATCCAAATCAAGCTTCTTACAAAGTGATTCATCCTGGTTTGATTGGAACGACGAAGAAGCTGTGCTATTCCCAAACTGGGAAACTGGAATCACCTGATTTGAAAGTGGGATAACTTCTTCATGCCAACTCCTATGAGATTTATTCAACTTCCTGGTGATTCTCCACCACTTTATGTATCCAAATCAAGCTTCTTACAAAGTGATTCATCCTGGTTTGATTGGAACGACGAAGAAGCTGTGCTATTCCCAAACTGGGAAACTGGAATCACCTGATTTGAAAGTGGGATAACTTCTTCATGCCAACTCCTATGAGATTTATTCAACTTCCTGGTGATTCTCCACCACTTTATGTATCCAAATCAAGCTTCTTACAAAGTGATTCATCCTGGTTTGATTGGAACGACGAAGAAGCTGTGCTATTCCCAAACTGGGAAACTGGAATCACCTGATTTGAAAGTGGGATAACTTCTTCATGCCAACTCCTATGAGATTTATTCAACTTCCTGGTGATTCTCCACCACTTTATGTATCCAAATCAAGCTTCTTACAAAGTGATTCATCCTGGTTTGATTGGAACGACGAAGAAGCTGTGCTATTCCCAAACTGGGAAACTGGAATCACCTGATTTGAAAGTGGGATAACTTCTTCATGCCAACTCCTATGAGATTTATTCAACTTCCTGGTGATTCTCCACCACTTTATGTATCCAAATCAAGCTTCTTACAAAGTGATTCATCCTGGTTTGATTGGAACGACGAAGAAGCTGTGCTATTCCCAAACTGGGAAACTGGAATCACCTGATTTGAAAGTGGGATAACTTCTTCATGCCAACTCCTATGAGATTTATTCAACTTCCTGGTGATTCTCCACCACTTTATGTATCCAAATCAAGCTTCTTACAAAGTGATTCATCCTGGTTTGATTGGAACGACGAAGAAGCTGTGCTATTCCCAAACTGGGAAACTGGAATCACCTGATTTGAAAGTGGGATAACTTCTTCATGCCAACTCCTATGAGATTTATTCAACTTCCTGGTGATTCTCCACCACTTTATGTATCCAAATCAAGCTTCTTACAAAGTGATTCATCCTGGTTTGATTGGAACGACGAAGAAGCTGTGCTATTCCCAAACTGGGAAACTGGAATCACCTGATTTGAAAGTGGGATAACTTCTTCATGCCAACTCCTATGAGATTTATTCAACTTCCTGGTGATTCTCCACCACTTTATGTATCCAAATCAAGCTTCTTACAAAGTGATTCATCCTGGTTTGATTGGAACGACGAAGAAGCTGTGCTATTCCCAAACTGGGAAACTGGAATCACCTGATTTGAAAGTGGGATAACTTCTTCATGCCAACTCCTATGAGATTTATTCAACTTCCTGGTGATTCTCCACCACTTTATGTATCCAAATCAAGCTTCTTACAAAGTGATTCATCCTGGTTTGATTGGAACGACGAAGAAGCTGTGCTATTCCCAAACTGGGAAACTGGAATCACCTGATTTGAAAGTGGGATAACTTCTTCATGCCAACTCCTATGAGATTTATTCAACTTCCTGGTGATTCTCCACCACTTTATGTATCCAAATCAAGCTTCTTACAAAGTGATTCATCCTGGTTTGATTGGAACGACGAAGAAGCTGTGCTATTCCCAAACTGGGAAACTGGAATCACCTGATTTGAAAGTGGGATAACTTCTTCATGCCAACTCCTATGAGATTTATTCAACTTCCTGGTGATTCTCCACCACTTTATGTATCCAAATCAAGCTTCTTACAAAGTGATTCATCCTGGTTTGATTGGAACGACGAAGAAGCTGTGCTATTCCCAAACTGGGAAACTGGAATCACCTGATTTGAAAGTGGGATAACTTCTTCATGCCAACTCCTATGAGATTTATTCAACTTCCTGGTGATTCTCCACCACTTTATGTATCCAAATCAAGCTTCTTACAAAGTGATTCATCCTGGTTTGATTGGAACGACGAAGAAGCTGTGCTATTCCCAAACTGGGAAACTGGAATCACCTGATTTGAAAGTGGGATAACTTCTTCATGCCAACTCCTATGAGATTTATTCAACTTCCTGGTGATTCTCCACCACTTTATGTATCCAAATCAAGCTTCTTACAAAGTGATTCATCCTGGTTTGATTGGAACGACGAAGAAGCTGTGCTATTCCCAAACTGGGAAACTGGAATCACCTGATTTGAAAGTGGGATAACTTCTTCATGCCAACTCCTATGAGATTTATTCAACTTCCTGGTGATTCTCCACCACTTTATGTATCCAAATCAAGCTTCTTACAAAGTGATTCATCCTGGTTTGATTGGAACGACGAAGAAGCTGTGCTATTCCCAAACTGGGAAACTGGAATCACCTGATTTGAAAGTGGGATAACTTCTTCATGCCAACTCCTATGAGATTTATTCAACTTCCTGGTGATTCTCCACCACTTTATGTATCCAAATCAAGCTTCTTACAAAGTGATTCATCCTGGTTTGATTGGAACGACGAAGAAGCTGTGCTATTCCCAAACTGGGAAACTGGAATCACCTGATTTGAAAGTGGGATAACTTCTTCATGCCAACTCCTATGAGATTTATTCAACTTCCTGGTGATTCTCCACCACTTTATGTATCCAAATCAAGCTTCTTACAAAGTGATTCATCCTGGTTTGATTGGAACGACGAAGAAGCTGTGCTATTCCCAAACTGGGAAACTGGAATCACCTGATTTGAAAGTGGGATAACTTCTTCATGCCAACTCCTATGAGATTTATTCAACTTCCTGGTGATTCTCCACCACTTTATGTATCCAAATCAAGCTTCTTACAAAGTGATTCATCCTGGTTTGATTGGAACGACGAAGAAGCTGTGCTATTCCCAAACTGGGAAACTGGAATCACCTGATTTGAAAGTGGGATAACTTCTTCATGCCAACTCCTATGAGATTTATTCAACTTCCTGGTGATTCTCCACCACTTTATGTATCCAAATCAAGCTTCTTACAAAGTGATTCATCCTGGTTTGATTGGAACGACGAAGAAGCTGTGCTATTCCCAAACTGGGAAACTGGAATCACCTGATTTGAAAGTGGGATAACTTCTTCATGCCAACTCCTATGAGATTTATTCAACTTCCTGGTGATTCTCCACCACTTTATGTATCCAAATCAAGCTTCTTACAAAGTGATTCATCCTGGTTTGATTGGAACGACGAAGAAGCTGTGCTATTCCCAAACTGGGAAACTGGAATCACCTGATTTGAAAGTGGGATAACTTCTTCATGCCAACTCCTATGAGATTTATTCAACTTCCTGGTGATTCTCCACCACTTTATGTATCCAAATCAAGCTTCTTACAAAGTGATTCATCCTGGTTTGATTGGAACGACGAAGAAGCTGTGCTATTCCCAAACTGGGAAACTGGAATCACCTGATTTGAAAGTGGGATAACTTCTTCATGCCAACTCCTATGAGATTTATTCAACTTCCTGGTGATTCTCCACCACTTTATGTATCCAAATCAAGCTTCTTACAAAGTGATTCATCCTGGTTTGATTGGAACGACGAAGAAGCTGTGCTATTCCCAAACTGGGAAACTGGAATCACCTGATTTGAAAGTGGGATAACTTCTTCATGCCAACTCCTATGAGATTTATTCAACTTCCTGGTGATTCTCCACCACTTTATGTATCCAAATCAAGCTTCTTACAAAGTGATTCATCCTGGTTTGATTGGAACGACGAAGAAGCTGTGCTATTCCCAAACTGGGAAACTGGAATCACCTGATTTGAAAGTGGGATAACTTCTTCATGCCAACTCCTATGAGATTTATTCAACTTCCTGGTGATTCTCCACCACTTTATGTATCCAAATCAAGCTTCTTACAAAGTGATTCATCCTGGTTTGATTGGAACGACGAAGAAGCTGTGCTATTCCCAAACTGGGAAACTGGAATCACCTGATTTGAAAGTGGGATAACTTCTTCATGCCAACTCCTATGAGATTTATTCAACTTCCTGGTGATTCTCCACCACTTTATGTATCCAAATCAAGCTTCTTACAAAGTGATTCATCCTGGTTTGATTGGAACGACGAAGAAGCTGTGCTATTCCCAAACTGGGAAACTGGAATCACCTGATTTGAAAGTGGGATAACTTCTTCATGCCAACTCCTATGAGATTTATTCAACTTCCTGGTGATTCTCCACCACTTTATGTATCCAAATCAAGCTTCTTACAAAGTGATTCATCCTGGTTTGATTGGAACGACGAAGAAGCTGTGCTATTCCCAAACTGGGAAACTGGAATCACCTGATTTGAAAGTGGGATAACTTCTTCATGCCAACTCCTATGAGATTTATTCAACTTCCTGGTGATTCTCCACCACTTTATGTATCCAAATCAAGCTTCTTACAAAGTGATTCATCCTGGTTTGATTGGAACGACGAAGAAGCTGTGCTATTCCCAAACTGGGAAACTGGAATCACCTGATTTGAAAGTGGGATAACTTCTTCATGCCAACTCCTATGAGATTTATTCAACTTCCTGGTGATTCTCCACCACTTTATGTATCCAAATCAAGCTTCTTACAAAGTGATTCATCCTGGTTTGATTGGAACGACGAAGAAGCTGTGCTATTCCCAAACTGGGAAACTGGAATCACCTGATTTGAAAGTGGGATAACTTCTTCATGCCAACTCCTATGAGATTTATTCAACTTCCTGGTGATTCTCCACCACTTTATGTATCCAAATCAAGCTTCTTACAAAGTGATTCATCCTGGTTTGATTGGAACGACGAAGAAGCTGTGCTATTCCCAAACTGGGAAACTGGAATCACCTGATTTGAAAGTGGGATAACTTCTTCATGCCAACTCCTATGAGATTTATTCAACTTCCTGGTGATTCTCCACCACTTTATGTATCCAAATCAAGCTTCTTACAAAGTGATTCATCCTGGTTTGATTGGAACGACGAAGAAGCTGTGCTATTCCCAAACTGGGAAACTGGAATCACCTGATTTGAAAGTGGGATAACTTCTTCATGCCAACTCCTATGAGATTTATTCAACTTCCTGGTGATTCTCCACCACTTTATGTATCCAAATCAAGCTTCTTACAAAGTGATTCATCCTGGTTTGATTGGAACGACGAAGAAGCTGTGCTATTCCCAAACTGGGAAACTGGAATCACCTGATTTGAAAGTGGGATAACTTCTTCATGCCAACTCCTATGAGATTTATTCAACTTCCTGGTGATTCTCCACCACTTTATGTATCCAAATCAAGCTTCTTACAAAGTGATTCATCCTGGTTTGATTGGAACGACGAAGAAGCTGTGCTATTCCCAAACTGGGAAACTGGAATCACCTGATTTGAAAGTGGGATAACTTCTTCATGCCAACTCCTATGAGATTTATTCAACTTCCTGGTGATTCTCCACCACTTTATGTATCCAAATCAAGCTTCTTACAAAGTGATTCATCCTGGTTTGATTGGAACGACGAAGAAGCTGTGCTATTCCCAAACTGGGAAACTGGAATCACCTGATTTGAAAGTGGGATAACTTCTTCATGCCAACTCCTATGAGATTTATTCAACTTCCTGGTGATTCTCCACCACTTTATGTATCCAAATCAAGCTTCTTACAAAGTGATTCATCCTGGTTTGATTGGAACGACGAAGAAGCTGTGCTATTCCCAAACTGGGAAACTGGAATCACCTGATTTGAAAGTGGGATAACTTCTTCATGCCAACTCCTATGAGATTTATTCAACTTCCTGGTGATTCTCCACCACTTTATGTATCCAAATCAAGCTTCTTACAAAGTGATTCATCCTGGTTTGATTGGAACGACGAAGAAGCTGTGCTATTCCCAAACTGGGAAACTGGAATCACCTGATTTGAAAGTGGGATAACTTCTTCATGCCAACTCCTATGAGATTTATTCAACTTCCTGGTGATTCTCCACCACTTTATGTATCCAAATCAAGCTTCTTACAAAGTGATTCATCCTGGTTTGATTGGAACGACGAAGAAGCTGTGCTATTCCCAAACTGGGAAACTGGAATCACCTGATTTGAAAGTGGGATAACTTCTTCATGCCAACTCCTATGAGATTTATTCAACTTCCTGGTGATTCTCCACCACTTTATGTATCCAAATCAAGCTTCTTACAAAGTGATTCATCCTGGTTTGATTGGAACGACGAAGAAGCTGTGCTATTCCCAAACTGGGAAACTGGAATCACCTGATTTGAAAGTGGGATAACTTCTTCATGCCAACTCCTATGAGATTTATTCAACTTCCTGGTGATTCTCCACCACTTTATGTATCCAAATCAAGCTTCTTACAAAGTGATTCATCCTGGTTTGATTGGAACGACGAAGAAGCTGTGCTATTCCCAAACTGGGAAACTGGAATCACCTGATTTGAAAGTGGGATAACTTCTTCATGCCAACTCCTATGAGATTTATTCAACTTCCTGGTGATTCTCCACCACTTTATGTATCCAAATCAAGCTTCTTACAAAGTGATTCATCCTGGTTTGATTGGAACGACGAAGAAGCTGTGCTATTCCCAAACTGGGAAACTGGAATCACCTGATTTGAAAGTGGGATAACTTCTTCATGCCAACTCCTATGAGATTTATTCAACTTCCTGGTGATTCTCCACCACTTTATGTATCCAAATCAAGCTTCTTACAAAGTGATTCATCCTGGTTTGATTGGAACGACGAAGAAGCTGTGCTATTCCCAAACTGGGAAACTGGAATCACCTGATTTGAAAGTGGGATAACTTCTTCATGCCAACTCCTATGAGATTTATTCAACTTCCTGGTGATTCTCCACCACTTTATGTATCCAAATCAAGCTTCTTACAAAGTGATTCATCCTGGTTTGATTGGAACGACGAAGAAGCTGTGCTATTCCCAAACTGGGAAACTGGAATCACCTGATTTGAAAGTGGGATAACTTCTTCATGCCAACTCCTATGAGATTTATTCAACTTCCTGGTGATTCTCCACCACTTTATGTATCCAAATCAAGCTTCTTACAAAGTGATTCATCCTGGTTTGATTGGAACGACGAAGAAGCTGTGCTATTCCCAAACTGGGAAACTGGAATCACCTGATTTGAAAGTGGGATAACTTCTTCATGCCAACTCCTATGAGATTTATTCAACTTCCTGGTGATTCTCCACCACTTTATGTATCCAAATCAAGCTTCTTACAAAGTGATTCATCCTGGTTTGATTGGAACGACGAAGAAGCTGTGCTATTCCCAAACTGGGAAACTGGAATCACCTGATTTGAAAGTGGGATAACTTCTTCATGCCAACTCCTATGAGATTTATTCAACTTCCTGGTGATTCTCCACCACTTTATGTATCCAAATCAAGCTTCTTACAAAGTGATTCATCCTGGTTTGATTGGAACGACGAAGAAGCTGTGCTATTCCCAAACTGGGAAACTGGAATCACCTGATTTGAAAGTGGGATAACTTCTTCATGCCAACTCCTATGAGATTTATTCAACTTCCTGGTGATTCTCCACCACTTTATGTATCCAAATCAAGCTTCTTACAAAGTGATTCATCCTGGTTTGATTGGAACGACGAAGAAGCTGTGCTATTCCCAAACTGGGAAACTGGAATCACCTGATTTGAAAGTGGGATAACTTCTTCATGCCAACTCCTATGAGATTTATTCAACTTCCTGGTGATTCTCCACCACTTTATGTATCCAAATCAAGCTTCTTACAAAGTGATTCATCCTGGTTTGATTGGAACGACGAAGAAGCTGTGCTATTCCCAAACTGGGAAACTGGAATCACCTGATTTGAAAGTGGGATAACTTCTTCATGCCAACTCCTATGAGATTTATTCAACTTCCTGGTGATTCTCCACCACTTTATGTATCCAAATCAAGCTTCTTACAAAGTGATTCATCCTGGTTTGATTGGAACGACGAAGAAGCTGTGCTATTCCCAAACTGGGAAACTGGAATCACCTGATTTGAAAGTGGGATAACTTCTTCATGCCAACTCCTATGAGATTTATTCAACTTCCTGGTGATTCTCCACCACTTTATGTATCCAAATCAAGCTTCTTACAAAGTGATTCATCCTGGTTTGATTGGAACGACGAAGAAGCTGTGCTATTCCCAAACTGGGAAACTGGAATCACCTGATTTGAAAGTGGGATAACTTCTTCATGCCAACTCCTATGAGATTTATTCAACTTCCTGGTGATTCTCCACCACTTTATGTATCCAAATCAAGCTTCTTACAAAGTGATTCATCCTGGTTTGATTGGAACGACGAAGAAGCTGTGCTATTCCCAAACTGGGAAACTGGAATCACCTGATTTGAAAGTGGGATAACTTCTTCATGCCAACTCCTATGAGATTTATTCAACTTCCTGGTGATTCTCCACCACTTTATGTATCCAAATCAAGCTTCTTACAAAGTGATTCATCCTGGTTTGATTGGAACGACGAAGAAGCTGTGCTATTCCCAAACTGGGAAACTGGAATCACCTGATTTGAAAGTGGGATAACTTCTTCATGCCAACTCCTATGAGATTTATTCAACTTCCTGGTGATTCTCCACCACTTTATGTATCCAAATCAAGCTTCTTACAAAGTGATTCATCCTGGTTTGATTGGAACGACGAAGAAGCTGTGCTATTCCCAAACTGGGAAACTGGAATCACCTGATTTGAAAGTGGGATAACTTCTTCATGCCAACTCCTATGAGATTTATTCAACTTCCTGGTGATTCTCCACCACTTTATGTATCCAAATCAAGCTTCTTACAAAGTGATTCATCCTGGTTTGATTGGAACGACGAAGAAGCTGTGCTATTCCCAAACTGGGAAACTGGAATCACCTGATTTGAAAGTGGGATAACTTCTTCATGCCAACTCCTATGAGATTTATTCAACTTCCTGGTGATTCTCCACCACTTTATGTATCCAAATCAAGCTTCTTACAAAGTGATTCATCCTGGTTTGATTGGAACGACGAAGAAGCTGTGCTATTCCCAAACTGGGAAACTGGAATCACCTGATTTGAAAGTGGGATAACTTCTTCATGCCAACTCCTATGAGATTTATTCAACTTCCTGGTGATTCTCCACCACTTTATGTATCCAAATCAAGCTTCTTACAAAGTGATTCATCCTGGTTTGATTGGAACGACGAAGAAGCTGTGCTATTCCCAAACTGGGAAACTGGAATCACCTGATTTGAAAGTGGGATAACTTCTTCATGCCAACTCCTATGAGATTTATTCAACTTCCTGGTGATTCTCCACCACTTTATGTATCCAAATCAAGCTTCTTACAAAGTGATTCATCCTGGTTTGATTGGAACGACGAAGAAGCTGTGCTATTCCCAAACTGGGAAACTGGAATCACCTGATTTGAAAGTGGGATAACTTCTTCATGCCAACTCCTATGAGATTTATTCAACTTCCTGGTGATTCTCCACCACTTTATGTATCCAAATCAAGCTTCTTACAAAGTGATTCATCCTGGTTTGATTGGAACGACGAAGAAGCTGTGCTATTCCCAAACTGGGAAACTGGAATCACCTGATTTGAAAGTGGGATAACTTCTTCATGCCAACTCCTATGAGATTTATTCAACTTCCTGGTGATTCTCCACCACTTTATGTATCCAAATCAAGCTTCTTACAAAGTGATTCATCCTGGTTTGATTGGAACGACGAAGAAGCTGTGCTATTCCCAAACTGGGAAACTGGAATCACCTGATTTGAAAGTGGGATAACTTCTTCATGCCAACTCCTATGAGATTTATTCAACTTCCTGGTGATTCTCCACCACTTTATGTATCCAAATCAAGCTTCTTACAAAGTGATTCATCCTGGTTTGATTGGAACGACGAAGAAGCTGTGCTATTCCCAAACTGGGAAACTGGAATCACCTGATTTGAAAGTGGGATAACTTCTTCATGCCAACTCCTATGAGATTTATTCAACTTCCTGGTGATTCTCCACCACTTTATGTATCCAAATCAAGCTTCTTACAAAGTGATTCATCCTGGTTTGATTGGAACGACGAAGAAGCTGTGCTATTCCCAAACTGGGAAACTGGAATCACCTGATTTGAAAGTGGGATAACTTCTTCATGCCAACTCCTATGAGATTTATTCAACTTCCTGGTGATTCTCCACCACTTTATGTATCCAAATCAAGCTTCTTACAAAGTGATTCATCCTGGTTTGATTGGAACGACGAAGAAGCTGTGCTATTCCCAAACTGGGAAACTGGAATCACCTGATTTGAAAGTGGGATAACTTCTTCATGCCAACTCCTATGAGATTTATTCAACTTCCTGGTGATTCTCCACCACTTTATGTATCCAAATCAAGCTTCTTACAAAGTGATTCATCCTGGTTTGATTGGAACGACGAAGAAGCTGTGCTATTCCCAAACTGGGAAACTGGAATCACCTGATTTGAAAGTGGGATAACTTCTTCATGCCAACTCCTATGAGATTTATTCAACTTCCTGGTGATTCTCCACCACTTTATGTATCCAAATCAAGCTTCTTACAAAGTGATTCATCCTGGTTTGATTGGAACGACGAAGAAGCTGTGCTATTCCCAAACTGGGAAACTGGAATCACCTGATTTGAAAGTGGGATAACTTCTTCATGCCAACTCCTATGAGATTTATTCAACTTCCTGGTGATTCTCCACCACTTTATGTATCCAAATCAAGCTTCTTACAAAGTGATTCATCCTGGTTTGATTGGAACGACGAAGAAGCTGTGCTATTCCCAAACTGGGAAACTGGAATCACCTGATTTGAAAGTGGGATAACTTCTTCATGCCAACTCCTATGAGATTTATTCAACTTCCTGGTGATTCTCCACCACTTTATGTATCCAAATCAAGCTTTTACAAAGTGATTCATCCTGGTTTGATTGGAACGACGAAGAAGCTGTGCTATTCCCAAACTGGGAAACTGGAATCACCTGATTTGAAAAGATGGGATAACTTCTTCATGCCAACTCCTATTATACACTTTTGTGTATTAGAGTGTGATTAAGAACAATAGATTTGTTTTGTGTAAGATTAAAGAGATTAAGAGAATAAGTAGAGAGAGAATACTCAAAACTCCATTAATTGATTAATGTTCAGATACAAGTTATATATGAAGAGATAAGGATAATACAAGAGGATTTCGAAATTATAAGCATGTGAAGTCAAGGATAGCTTCTTGTAATAGAGCTTTTCCACATGCTTGGACAGGCTGTAAGGTGCTTTACCTTTCCAAGCTATGACCAGACCTTATCAAACTACTCCTTTCCTTATCCAGACTTCCTCTTGGGGTGATCCCACTCTCCAAAGGATGCAAGTTAACTTTAAGCTTTTAACTTAGTTACCACAGTCAACCCGAAGTTACTGTGGTAAAACTCCCAAAGTTACTCTGCCCATACTCTTCCTCTATCAATGTATAACCTTCTTCTCAACACTCCCCTCAAGCTTGACCATGTAGAACAAGTCAAGCTTGGAAACCATGAAGACCTCCCTCATTAAAAACCTCACCAAGGAAAACCCATTGGGATTAAACCTTGATGGGAAAAAGAGTGGAGACTCCATGGTTAAGGGGCTCAGCTCCTTGGAGTAAGATCAATGAGTCCAAGCCTTGATAGTATGGACTCCATTGTCTTTAATCTCGCTGCCTTAGTAAACACATCTGCAAGCTGATCTTCACTTCTTGTATAACATGGCAGAATCACTCTAAGATAATCATCTGCCTCACCTTATGACAATCACCTCTATGTGCTTTGTTCTCTCATGAACACTGAGTTGAGGCAATGTGGATAGCTGCTTGATTGTCACAATGCATAGTCATAGGAGTAGTCTTGCTCAATCTCTAGATGCTTCAAGATCCCCTTGATCCACACAACTCGTTTGTCAGCTTCAACATGGCTCTATACTCAGCTTCAGCACTTGAACAGGAGATAACCTTCTGCTTCTTACTCTTCCAAGTTACCAAGTTCCCTCCAATGAATGTACAATACCCAGTAGTTGATCTCCTGTCCACTCTATCTCCTGCCCAATCAGCATCACAATAACCAACCACTTCTGTACTGCCATTGCAAGCCCATCCCAACTCCTTGTCCAGCCGTCCCACTTAAATACCTCAGTATCCTATCAACCATCTTCCAATGATGGACCTTTGGCGCCTGCATATGTTGACTCACTTGATTCACAGCAAAGCATATATCTGGCCTAGTAATGGTCAAGTAGATCAGCTTGCCAACATCTTCCTGTATAGCTTAGGATCCTCAAACAGCTGCTTCTCTTCAACCTCCCCCTCACGCAGAACTTATATCCCTCCTCAGGGGGTGTCTTGCTATCTTTCCTCCAAGCACATCAGTCTCCTTCAACATATCCATAGTATACTTCCTTTGAGACATAAACAACCCTCCTTTGATCTGCATATCTCAATCCCAGAAAATACTTCATCTCTCCCAAATCTTGATGTCAAACACAGATTTGAGAGAACTCCTTAGTAGCTTGAATCCCTGCCTTATCACTCCCTGTGATAATCAAATCATCCACATACACTAGAATCACAATGATCCCTGAAGGTCCGTCAAGGTGAAGAGAGTGTGATCCAATTCAGACTTCCTAAAGCCTCTCCCATTGAGTGTTGTACTCAGCTTCCTGTACCAAGCTTAGGTGATTGTTTCAGCCCATATATTGCCTTCTTCAATCTCAAAACATTCCCTGGCTTTACTAGATGCTCAAGACCAGGAGGAGGAAGCATGTATACCTCATCTTCTAGTCACCTTGAAGAAAGCATTCTTCACATCCATCTGCCACAAATCCCACTCCAGTTTGTTGCAATGGACAACACAATCCGAACTGTATGTAGCTTAGCTACTGGTGCAAAGGTATCAATGTAATCCTCCATAGGTCTGTGTAAATCCTCTTGCAACCAATGGTCTTCTTCCTATCAATCTGTCCATTTGCTAGATACTTGATTGTGAAGATCCATCTACTAGATACAGCCTTCTTCCCTTAGGCAGCTCACTCTCATACCATGTATCATTTTTGATCATAGCACCTGCTTCAGCTCCCACTGATTCTTTCCATTCCTTGTCTACATAGCTTCTTCATAAGTCCTTGGTACATAACTCTCATCCAGACTAATCATAAGGCATAATGCTCCCGGAAATCAGCAAAGGAACACACGGCTTGAGAAGGATGCTCCACAGCCTGGGCATTGTAGTACACTCTCGTGTTTACCCAGTTGGAAGGATCCCTCTTTCCTTGTGCTCCTCCTCAAAGCTTGAACCTGATCTTCAGTGTGCACCCTAGCCGGCCCACTGCTCTTCTTCTGAACTGGCCGTTCGAGTTGTCTCTACCTAGACAGAAACCTCATCACTTCTCCACTAGACTGAACCTCATCATTTCTCCACTAGACTGAACCTCATTGTTTCAACTTCTTGTGTGTATCTTGATCATGAAGACCTGAATCCCTTGGTTTTGCTCTTGCTCCAGATTCAGTTCCATTCCCCCTCTCATGATCAAGAGGAGTTGTTCTTCCAGCTCACCACCTGATTGGAAGACTCTCTCCTTCCAGTTCCTGATCCTGGGATAATCCTATCCCAAGCTTCTCCAACAACACTCTCAGTATTGTTGCCTTATCAGATGGAGCTTGAGACAAATCTTCAGATTTTCCCACTCCTTTTCTCATAATACCCTTTTGTTTCAACAACTTCACTTCTCTAGATACCATCACTCTCCTTGCTTCAGGATCATAGCATTGTACCCCTTCTGAGTGATAGAGTAACCAATGAAACATAGCCTTAGTACTCTTTGCCTCCAGCTTGTTCTCTGCTCTCCTGGAACCATGACATAGCACACACACCCAAAGACACGTAGATGATCAATGACAAGGCTTGCTCTTGTTCAATACTCAAATGGAGACAGATTCTTCAATATCTTGGTTGGAACCCGGTTGATGAGATAGCAAGCAGTCTGCACAGCATCACTCCAAAACGTTTTGGGACATTGCATGAAACATCATTGATCTAGCAACTCCATCAAGTGCCTGTTCTTCCTCTCAGCTACCCCATTCTGCTGTGGTGTGTAAGGGGACACTAGTCTGATGCACAATCCATGCTTGGCTAGATGACTCTTGAAGGCATTGCTGATGTATTCACCTCCATTATCTGATCTCAGTACCTTCACAGTAGCATTGTATTGATTAGATACATATGCTTGGAAGTTCATAAATGCTTCTAGCACCCTATCTTAGATGGAAGCAAGTGAGCCAAGTATACTTAGACTTCTCATCAATGAATGTCACAAAGTACTTCTGGCTATCTCTAGACAACATGGAGCAGTCCCACATCTGAATGAACTAGATCAAAGCAATGCTCATAAGTAGTTTCTGATGTTGAAAAACAGTCCTACAATGCTTTCCTAATATGCAGCTTCACACTCCAAGTGATTAAATGACATATTAGGAATTATCAATTCAATAGCACGAGCATGAGGATGTCCCAATCTAGCATGCCAAGTAATACTATCAATCTTCTCATAAGTACTACTCAAAACACATAGATCAAAGGGTTTAGAATCTAGCCAATTGGAGCTGATATAGATTATTTTTGCTGTCTCCTCTCCCAATGACCCTTCCAGTCTTCAAATCTGGAACTCAACTCATTGGCCTGAATACTACTTGACATCAAGATCAATTGTGGCTTTCCTCACAGATAGCAAAATTTGAAGCAAACTGTGCATGTAGAAGGCATCTGTTCTTTATCAAATAGCTTGAGTTTCCCAACTCCTTCTATTGGAATCCTATACCATTAGCTATCATCACACCCCCATTGGCTTTCTTTACATCACTCCATTAAGCTTCTCTCACTAATCATGTGATGACTTGCTCCAGAATCAACAATGATGGGTATGTTGGATGTGGATGCTTTGGCAGGAGCACCTTTCTCCGGGTCGTAGCCAAAGCATACACATACTTGAAACTCATCCCATTCCTCCTTTGTGACCCGTATCGCTCCTTTGGTCTCTAGCTTCCTCATAACCCCACTGCTCTCTAAGATTCTCCCATGTAAGCTGAGTAGAAAACATCTCCTATTGCATACTCTCCTTGATACCCTTCCTCCATAATCTGCTCATCAGACCACATCTTAGAAAGTTTTCTCAACTTTCCTTCTTGCAGCTTGTACCTCTCTTCCATTTACCTGGCTTCTTGTTTATTCCTCCCACAAATCACCAAATGTGTTAACCAATTCCACCTATATCTCCCTAAGAAAGCTAAAGATCACATCTTGCTTCTCCTTCCTGTATGAGTTTTTCACCATACCCAACTCTTCTGATTCTACTTCTCTCAGCCTCCCCACAAGCTGATTACAACTCGTCCTTCCTTTGTCTTAGACTATAGATCACGCCTTTGCTTCATGACCTCCAACCTGCTGTCTGACCTTCTTCAGCAGCTACTCCTTTATAAGGTTTTACCTTCAACTTGAATCTCCTTTAAACTTGCTGTTGATCTTTCTCAGCAGCTTCTCGTGAGATTTGAGGCTCGGTTGTATGTGTATGAAAAGCCATTAAGGCACAAGATCAGGTCTTGAACTAGTTGAATAGAGGTCTGATGAAACTAGTATGAACTTGAATCAGAAACAAAGAGATTTGAGAGATTAAGAGACTTGAGATAAGAAAGGGGTAGATTAAGGAAACAACTATCAAGAACACACTTTATTATGAAGTGGATGAGGGGAAATCCCCCAACTCCCTTAAGGCTCAAATCGCCCCTTACATGCTTATTTATAAGCTCAATAGGTTTACACAATCTGAAACCTAAATTAATGGATAATATTAACTTGAGAGAATGGATGGCTAGGATGTAAGCTTGGTATTGCAACTGTTGTGATGTCTTGTGATTGGTGAGGGCTGATGTTGCTTGATTGGTGATTTTAATCTGGTCAAAGGGAGGGCTGGCCTCTGATTGGATATCTTAGGCGCCCATGAACATAGTCTCCCTTGTGTCCAGGTCTTAGGTCAATACACAACCAAGGGAAGCTCACGCCAGCTGGTTTGCTGTGCTTATCCATAATGGTCCCAACATTCCAACTCAGACTTTGGCGCCTCTTGGCTTTCTTCACAAATTAGCCAACGCATTCTTCTTACTTGGGACTAAAGTTAGGCTGATCACAATCCTTAGAGTATGTACGATCACTTCACTGTCCGTACACAAGCACCCTAAGTTTGCACCAAACCTTAAGACTCACAAAGGGCCGAGTATTACACTTTGGTACGTCCTTACATCCGTACTGATCATACTAGGCGTACATGGCTGTACCAGCCTCGCCCTATCTTTGTTACACTCGTCCATTTGCTCCTCAATACTCTTCTAAGTCTCTCCTAGATTTTGTCTTGCTTAGAACAACCATCAGATTACTCTGCTCTCTTAAGACAACTCACCACTTTGATAGGCACTCTCTAAAGCTCTTGCCCTATCTTTGAACAAGCTCATCTCAACTTAACACCTTAGCTTCTCCATTCCTTTCTTCAAGTTAACACTCCCCCTCAAGCTTGACTTTAGCTGATCCTAAGTCAAGCTTGGAACCTTGAGAACTCACTCATTAAAACTCACCAAGGAAAACCGTTTGGGACAAAACCTTTATGAGGGAAAAAGAGTAAAGCCTCCAAGGCCTAGGGATTGGCAGTGAGGTCTTTGTGCCTTACCAGCAATGTAAGGGACACAAAGACTCTGGATCATGGCCTCATTGATGCAAGATAGAACCCACTCCTCTTGCTCATCATCAACACTTCTTGTACTCTTCTTAGACAGATCTTGGTCTCTCCCCCTTCTCACAACCTTCTGTTGTGATCAAGTGCTCGGACTACCAGATCTTCCTTGATAGTACAAGCTGAGTCTTGGCTGCTTCTTCTTCATGAGTCACCACCATGTTACTGAAACCTTCATGACAGGCTGCTTCAGACTGTAAGTACCAATCACCTCACTCTAGAGGCCGCTTGGAGATCGCTTCTTCATCCTTCATTCATGCTTCATAACTGATCTGCCCTCTTCTTGAATAACACCAAGTTCTCTCAGATCATGTGTAAGCTTCAACACTCCCCCTCCAGCTTGAGACTCTCACAGGAACATGCTTGGAAGGATAGCTTCATGATCTGCACCATTACTCCATTGCCACAACACCTTCTGAACTCACC